>NC_080471.1:5491307-5791307 GCF_030265055.1 Doryrhamphus excisus
GACAAACAACCATTCACACTCACATTCATACCTATGGACAATTTGGAGTGGCCAATTAACCTAGCATGTTTTTGGAATGTGGAGGAAACCGGAGTACCCGGAGAAAACCCACGCATGCACGGGGAGAACATGCAAACTCCACACAGAGATGCCCGAGTGTGGGATTGAACCCTGGTCTCCTAGCTGTGAGGTCTGCGCGCTAACCCCTATATATATATATATATATATATTATATGTTTATTAATATATTTTATATACTAATAATGTATAATTTATATAATTTATATTTAATTAAATAAATATATATTATATGTTTATTAATATATTAATGTATGATTATTATATATATATTTATGAATTATTATTTAATTATGAAATTATTCAGTGTTGTGACCTTTTACAGCAGTGACATGTACAACTGGTCGTAGTAGTAGAAGTATTACATTATTTAGTTTATTATTATTTATTATTTTATTATTCATTATTGTATATTTTATTATATTTATTAAGGTATATATTTATAATATGTATATTTATTAATATTTTATATATTAATGCATTTATATATAATTTATATAGTTTATATTTAATTATATATATATATACAGGGCTCTACGTTAAAAACAAAAATGACTTGCCCATGGGGAATCCTTAAGGTGAGAACTACTTGCCCGAACTTGCCCCATGTAAAATGAAAAGACTGCCATAATGATATCATATATCAATATATGCTGATAATTCATCAGATAATAGTACTGATGCATTGTATTTGGAGGAATGTCTGAAAATGTGTGGAGATGTATGTTAACATGGCAAGCCATGCTACCTTACACATGGTAGTCGTAGTAAGCAGTGATATTTATAAGTTGTGCACCACAATGAAACATTTGACACGTTTGTGTACTAGTAAAGTGTTTTTAATCCAGAAAAAGAAATGCTCAATGGTCAAACAATAATTTGTGAAGCAAAGGTGAGAAAAATACACAGAGAAATTGAACCGCTAGATTTTGTAGCTTGTGCAAAATCAGCACTTGGTATTGGATCTAATGGGTGGTGTTTCATTGTGATCACTTCAAATTGTCACAGGAATGTGATTCACTCACCTGTGCCATCATTTGATTTGCTGCCGCTAATAAAATACTTGTTTAGGAGGCACTGCTTCATCACTTTTTGGTGTTTTTTCCTTCAGAAGTTGTTGAAGAATTAGACCATGTTGGCAGGGACGCCATGATAGATGTTTTCCTACTCAAACCATCGCTGATTGGTTGATCGCGAACAAGAACGGGTGTGGGTAAAACGCGGATTGTGGATTACGGACCGCGGTCTAAATAAACGATTCTGATTGGTCCATTTCAAGATTTGCAAGGATTGGTTTGCAAATTACCATCGGAATTACGCAGTCCGTGTTTTACCAACACCCAACAAGAACCGCTTTTAAAAAAACTCTTGGCAGTACAGCATGCTAAAGTGCACTTGCCCGACGGGAATATTAATGATTGGATTTACTTGCCCGAATTTTGTTTTGACTTGCCCCGGGCCATCGGTACATCGTTATTGTCGAGCCCTGATATATATATATATATTATTTATAATATATATGTTTATTAATATAGTATATATATTTATTAATTATTATGAAATTATTCAGTGTTGTGACCTTTTACAGCAGTTTAATTTATTATTATTTATTATTTTATTGACTATTATATATTTTCTTATATTTATTAATGTGTGTGTATATATATATATATATATATATATATATATATATATATATATATATATATATATATATATATATATATATATATATATGTGTGTTTATATATATGTTTATTAATATATTATTATATATGATATTATATATATTATATATATTTCTGAATTATTATTTAATTATTATGAAATGATTGAGTGTTGTGACCTTTTACAGCAGTGACATGTACAATCTTCAGACATTATTTAAAATAATGTTCAATGACAAAGCAATAAAAAAACACCCAGCAGTCAACATTCACTACTCATTATCATGGCCACAAACAGACGTCCTGCAGTTCTTTGATTCTCCCCGGCATGAACATACGAGGAGTAGGACGGGCCCGGTAAGGATGGAGGAGGAGGAGGAGGAGGAGGCCTGGGTGAATTAAGAGAGCATTGGCAGAGTCTCCCCAGGGATCTGCGCTGATTGCCTCCAGCACAGCTAATTGATTTAGTGCGAGGTCGCCCCCAGTGACAGGAGGCCAAGGGAGGAATTTCCTGTTTCTGCATGTATAATTCAGTGGCTTCCTGTGCCCGTGAACGCATGCGCTCGCTCTTCAGACCGGACACTTTTACATGTCTTCATCGATGGAAACGGATGCAAGCATACCACTTTGTTTATGTGTTAACTGAGGCTGTCAAGTACATGTAGTACATGTATGCAGTAGGCGCTGTTCTGGCTTGTCAAGTACACGGAGTACATGTATGCAGTAGGCGCTGTTCTGGCTTGTCAAGTACACGGAGTACATGTATGCAGTAGGCGCTGTTCTGGCTTGTCAAGTACATGTAGTACATGTATGCAGTAGGCGCTGTTCTGGCTTAAGACCAATTAAGACCATTTCTTATTATTATCACAAAGAATGAGGAAAACGTTACTATTACCATGAAAAATAGGATTTCATTATTGTAACATTGTGGCCTGTGTACATCTAAAAAATATATGATATGTATGTGAAGTATAAGTGAAGTATTTCTATAATGCCTCATATTATCTCTCTAGCAAGATCTCATAGTGTATAGACTGGTCATATATTTCATATTCTCTGCAAACTGTATTTGTATATAACTCTGGGAAAAACTGTTGATTTGTTAATACCTGGGTTACATATATGAAACCATCTATGGTTATTATGTTGTTGTTTATGCAAAATTTAGTATTTTTAGACACGCGCGTAAAAAACATGAGGAGGATACAGACAGGAAGTGCCATAAAATAACAAAGTAATGTCCATGGTGACTGGGGATCTGGAATAATGAGACCAAGTGGAACACATGGTGGTTTGAGGCCTCCTTTGTTGCTCAAAGTGTCCTGGGGGGGGGGGGCTTTCACACAGTGGTCTTTTCATTAAAGGAGCAAAGAATCATATTCTATATTATTCTTAACCTTCCTCTTGTGTTAGCTTCCTGGTATCATATCTTATGTTAACGGGTGGGTTTTGACCCGTGTATTAAATCAGCTATAAAATACACTAAAAACAATTTACCATCAAATTTGCTTCTCATGTCTTGGTTACCTTCTTAGGCTTCCTCATCCATGAAAATGTTGCTTTTAATACTTTTGGTGTGGGCATGGAGGCCTTTTTTTGTCACTATACCCCTCCATTTCTATTTCCAAAAATGGTCAAATGAACCTCAAAAGAATCATATTCATAAATTGAAGGTTCTTTTGTTACCTGGCTATTACTGAGGGATATAGAACATATCTCTTAAATCAATTAGTTTGATTTATTTTCTCATTTTAGTATTAATCACTAAAGAAACATCTATGGTGTTCGGGTGAATTTTGACCCATATATATTCATGTCAAGAAAAGGTAGAAAAAGTTATTGTTTTCAGCAACAGAACTTTAGTATAAAGTGAAATGAAAAAGCAGAACAGGTCCAGATCTTGGTTCACTGGACTTCTTGCCATTCTTTCCATGATCCAAATTGTAAATGTGAAATCAGCCATCAGTCAAATGAGTGAATTCACCTCACATGTCTGGACCTTGTTTTTCTGCTGGTATACTGGAAAAGCGGTCAAAACGAGAATCCCCTGAAGCTTCCATGATGAGAAGAGGAGCTGGTTGTCATTGTGTTGGCTAATTGTACACTTATGATTTCAGTTGGGGCTCAAAATATTGCTTTATAGTCATATTATTATAACCGGGTCGAAACCGACCCTAACAATACAGTGGTCATAATTTCAACCAGACCATTTTAAAATGTAGTGATGATGCAATAAACAAATGTTATGTGATTGTTTTCATGCAATAAAATGTAAAACGGGTCGGTGCCGCCCCCAACACAAGAGGAGGGTTAAAAAGCACAACATACGCTACATCCTTGAAAGGCTGCCTCTCAGGACTTTTTCTTTGGATTAAATTACAGATTTCTCACAAGCCATTGCTGTCTTCATCCTCCTCCTTCTGAACTAAAACCGCTAATGACGTCTTCTTCCATGTCGGAACCGAAAATTCCAACAATTCCTTCGCCACACACCCTCTTTTTTTATGACATTATATCTCTCTTATTTACAATAACATTTTGGACGGCTCATATCTTTGTACGAAATCAACAGGCGATCAAATCCTCATTTTCTCCCACTGCATTATTTACAATTTCATAGACAAAAATCATCTTTTTCCTCCTTTTCAAAGTAGTAAAACTGTCCTATTGAATTGTTCTTTTCTGGACAAGATGCTATCTATGCAGTCGCTATCTACGATTAGCATGAGTGTGAAGAGCGCGGACAAAACATCCTCACATCATCGGACAGTCAGCGTGTCTCCATGAAGCTTTGGCGTCATCCAGCCAGGATGTCGTGAATGACCTCCAAGAGATGAGAGCACAGATTAAAGATGAATAGTTTGGTTTGGGCCAAGATGAGTCATGTGATCTCAGTGGGAAGCGATGTGCAAGTTGACCTCCGGGAAAAGTCACACAGCTGAGAGCTCTTTTATTGCGAGCAGAATTGATGATCTACATGCACATTTATCATCAAAGCTAAACTTTTATTCCTGGCATTTTGCATTTCAACCTGAATTATAAATCAACTTTGTGAAATAAGCCAGTGAAAAATAACAACATTGCATTTCCATCCCTTTTGAAAATGACTCCCTCTGTCATCAGGATCTGGTGATGAAACAATAAGACGAGGAGGAGATGTTTGCTGCTGCTGGCGTAGCGTCCATCATGGCCGCCAACATGGAGGAAGAGTGACCTGCATGACCTGCTGTATCCCAGGTGTGTGCTGCATTTTAACTCTCATTTTATCTCTCGTCATTGAAACCAACACAATGTGTATTTGGACATAGTTACTACCTCACAAATGAATGGAAGGTTGTGAAAGTGCTGGGTATATCACAGCATGCCATAGCAACCCCCATGATGCCGTGCATGAACGTCCTCTTAAATGTCAGCAGCATTGAGAGGACATCAGAGCGAAACTACTGAATGTTTTATTAAATTTGTAAAACACTTTTTTACAGTTGAGACAAAAGTGGTTCATGTCAGTAAATGATGACTATATACTGCATGGGGGGGGGGGGTACTGTCAAAGGTAATCAAAACATGGCAAAATGCATTTTTCAGCAATGGCGTCAGAATAAAGTTGTAAGTGTAATTATGTAATAAGAATAATGTCATCACGTTACAGGAAAAATGATGTATTATGATTGATTAGATATTAGGCCTGGCAAATGATGACAAACTTGAAATGAGCTGAAACTTGAACTCGAGTCAAAGATCCTCATACATGGATATTAAAGAATATTAATAAAGTGTCTGTGAACACACATCACTAGTGGTCGTCTAGTGACAATAAAGATCAAGAGTGGACGAGACGTGTTAGAGGTTCATATCCCATAGGTCAGGGGGAAAAGAGCATCAGACGATCCGACTGCTGTCATAGCAGAGAAGTGTGACTTGACATGATTGACATAGGTTAGTTACGCTACAGATATGAACCTAATTCATGAAATAAGTTAGTTACTGCTGTTAACATACTTTTTTTGACTGGCCTATTAGATATATATACTGTATAGATTATGGGCAAAGTATTTTGTTCTACTATTACTCTCAATGAGAAAAATATGCATTATTACAAGAATATACAGTACATAATTGTATGTATGTATGTATGTGTGTATACATATATATTTATACATACATATATGTACGTATATATGTGTATGTATGTATGTATTTATGTATGTACGTGTATCTATGTATATGTGTATACATATATATTTATACATACATGTATGTACGTATATATGTGTATGTATGTATGTACATATATATGTATGTATGTGTGTATGTATTTATGTATGTACGTGTCTCTATGTATATACATATATATTTATACATACATATATATATATATATATATATATATATATATATATATATATATATATATATATATATATATATATATATATATATATATATATATATATATATATATATATATATACGTGTATGTGTATGTATATATGTATGTGTATATATATATATATATATATATATATATATATATATATATATATATATATATATATATATATATATATATATATATATATACATACATATATATATATATATACATACATATATATATTTATACATACATATATATATATATATACGTGTATGTATATATGTATGTATGTATGTATGTATATATATATATATATATGTGTGTGTGTGTGTGTATATGTGTGGATGTATGTATGTATGTGTATATACATATACATATATATATATGTATATATATGTATATATGTATATGTATATATATATATATATATATATATGTGTGTGTATATATATATATATATATATATATATATATATATATATGTATATATATATATATATATATATATATATATATGTATATATATATATATATATATATGTATATATATATATATGTATATATATATATATATATATATATATATGTATATATATATATATATATATGTATATATATATATGTATATATATATATATATATATATGTATATATATATATATATATATATATATATATATATATATATATATATATATATATATATATATATATATATATATATATGTATATATATATATATGTATTTTCCATACTTTTTTCCCTAGAAAAAATGTCTCAAAAATAAAGTTGGACTGTTATGGGGGGGGACCAACAACAAAAAACATACTGCTTCTCGAAAATCTGAATGTTATCAAAATCAGCTATCAAGAAAACCATCAAGAAAAAAGTTCCAAACAATAATTAAAAAAAAACATTACAAGAAAAAAGGTCAGACTGTTATGAGAATAAATAATATTTTCTCAAGAATCAAGTCACAAGACGATAAAAAGTTTATGATTTGGTATTGAATGCTATTTTCCATGATTTCTGTTAGTAGATGTATCCACTATTTAGAAAATAAGACTAATTAGTCACGGACAAACATTTGATCAAGTGTGCAAACTGCATGTGAGGTGCAGATAAGTGACTGAATGGGCGTCTCATTTCTATGCTTTATGTTGAACTGGTGAGAAGCACACAGCACTGTTGACTTTGCTTCTATTTATAGTCAATGATGATTAAAAAAAAGACAATTGCAGGAGTTGATTCCCAATTTCTGCAGAATATGGAGAATAAGCAACATCAGGAATGTGTTCATAGTGCTTTTAACAACTATCCTACTTATTGAAATAGACAGCAATACAGTATTGCCATCTTTGATTTTGCAGAGTTTGCAGCAGTTGCTTTGGTTGTTGACGTTAGTCGATGCTAGCTGCTCATTTTGATAAGATCCAAATCGAAGATCTGCATGGATGAAGATGAAATGCTCATTGTTCATGGACGCAGTCAGGGATGTATTTGTATAACATAAAGTACTTTCTAGTGGTGCATCAGACTGAGGGCTGTTTTTAATCCGTCCATACAGTAGAGTTAGTACAGTATATATATGTCTACCATCACTGAAGCACCATTGTGACAATGGCTTCCACTCACCGAAAGCGCTACTTGTGACACTTGAATTGAAGTGTATGCTTTCACCTTTGTGTGTGGACATACCAAGGCTGAACAATGACTCAGAGACACACACACACACAGTTTCCATAGTTACATAAGGAGGCGGCGCAATGCAAAGAATTATCAAGGACACGTTGAAAGACACAGAAAATATTTCATGACAAGTCATAATATTCTAACTTTTTCTCTCTTCTTTTTAATTAAAAAAGTCATAATGTTAGAATAATATCGTAAAATGTGTTTTTGATCAAAGTTATCATAACAGAATTTTGAGAATAGAAAGGTTTTTAGAAATTATGTGACTGAAATCAGGATACTGACAGAATTTATTATTTTTAACAAATAAACTTGATTCATTCATTTTCTACCGCTTTTTCCTCACAAGGGGGTGCTGGAGCCTATCCCACCTGTCTTCGGTCGAGAGGCGGGGTACACCCTGGACTGGTGGCCAGCCAATCCCAGGGCACATATAGACAAACAACCATTCACACTCACATTCATACCTATGGACAATTTGGAGTGGCCAATTAACCTAGCATGTTTTTGGAATGTGGGAGGAAACCGGAGTACCCGGAGAAAACCCACGCATGCACGGGGAGAACATGCAAACTCCACACAGAGATGGCCGAGGGTGGAATTGAACCCTGGTCTCCTAGCTGTGAGGTCTGTGCGCTAACCACTAGTCCACCATGCCGCCACAAATAAACTTATTTTAGAAAATTCATAATGTTGTGAGGAAAACAAAGTCATAATCTTACAAGAATGGACTCAATTATCAGATTGTAATTTGAAAAATTGAATTACAAAAATAAACTTGGATTTTCTGAGAGTCGCAATATTACTAAAATAACGATCTTAACGTTGCTTTACGACATAAGACGTAAATGTTATGAGAAGTCACGAAGTCATAATGAGAACAGACAGAAAAAAAGTAACATATGTAGGCTGCACTTAAGCTGCAGCTGTCATGTCAGAAAGGTACACTATAAACCTTGTCATTCTACCTACACTCGTGTTCCCTGCACCAGATGGTTTTTTTTTTCTTAACAGTGCAACAAATAACAGCACAGGAGACACAGCAGGTGTGCATGTTAATTATTTTTTGCCCCCCCGCAGTTCAACAGCTGCTGCTGTCCAAGCAGTCCACGCAGAAGCTGCAATAACGGTAAACGTAACATTTGTAACCTCACTCATCCACTTGGGTCCTTCTCATTCACAAACATATACTCCGTCTTGCTACGGCTAATCTTTATTCTTCTCCTTTCCAGGCAAACCTCCAATCTTCTAACATCTCGTCCACCTCTTCCCTACTCGCACTACAAATCATAGTATCATGTGAGTGTAGTTATGTACTTATATAGTGTAGATAGAAGAACTGCAGTTCTCATCTCTGTGCTGTTAAACTGTACTTCTTACAGCCTTAAATTAGCCGCACTATTGATTAAGCTGCCGGGTTCATTCATTCATTCATTTTCTACCGCTTATCCTCACGAGGGTCATGAGGGTGCTGGAGCCTATCCCAGCTGTCTTGGGGCGAGAGGCGGGGTACACCCTGGACTGGTGGCCAGCCAATCCCAGGGCACATATAGACAAACAACCATTCACACTCACATTCATACCTATGGACAATTTGGAGTGGCCAATTAACCTAGCATGTTTTTGGAATGTGTGAGGAAACCGGAGTACCCGGAGAAAACCCACGCATGCACGGGGAGAACATGCAAACTCCACACAGAGATGGCCGAGGGTGGAATTGAACCCTGGTCTCCCAGCTGTGAGGTCTGCGCGCTAACCACTCGACCGCCCGCTACCGGGTTCAAAGCGTGTAAAAAAAAATAAAAATAAAATAAAAAATAGCAGTATATACACACTATACTATAGTAGTATAGTAAGGAAATGATGGTACATTTCTAAGAAAAGTCATCAAAAATATATAAGAATGAGCTGTTCTAACCGTATTATTTATGACTTTATTCACACCAAATCACCACAACACTGTAGTAATGTTCTGCCTTTAGAGTGTCCATTTTTCCGACAGTCATGAAGTATGCTGGAGCCTATTACACCTGATTTCTGCTGAGAGGCTGGGCACACCCTGAACGCCTCAGGTGATGGTAGATAAACAATCATTCATACTCACATTCATACCTATGGACAATTCAGATTTGTTCATGTTTTTCGGAATGTGGGAGGAAGCCGGAATACCTGGAGTTTACCCACGCACCCACTGGGAAAAAAGAGGTTCTTTCAGTTCTTCTTGGTATTCTGCAGGTTTAAACACATTCCATAAACATTGAGTGGTCAGGGAAAGGCGTTGAGGGTCTGGATATGTGAGATGGAGCTCGTGTTTAATCCCGTGTCCTGCCGGATGATGGATGACGGCAAAGTGCGTTCTTTTTGAAATAAATTACACGTCAGTCATCTCATCCTCCATCTCATCGCCCTCTGTTTCACCTTCAGCCTCCACTTCTTCATCCTCCTCTTCCTCCTCCTCAGACGTCACATCCGGCTCGTCCGACTGGGAGACGCACTTCAGACACGAGCAAACGAAGATGTAGTTTTCCCTGGAAGAAAAAAAAATAACTTGCCAAACTTTCCGAGTGTGGTGATGCAATTCAAAGATGGAGGGTATTGGAATCACGTGGATCAATAAACGGAAACTTGGAGCGGCTGCCGTTGCCCCCAACATGTTTGCCTCCAAGCCGCCCATTACTTCACGGCGCCGGCATCGATCCGCACGCACTCTCGGCGCTACGAGTCTCATTCAAGTGTTTCTTACCTCAGAATTTTGTGTCTGCTATGGCGGCTTCTGTCCCGCTGGCAGCAGTCCAGATAGCTGATGCAGATCTCCTGGGAAAACAAGCGACTTTCATTCCCAAGCAGCTGCGGCAGACTCGGAAGTCAAACCTGAGATGGTACGATTCGGAAAGGTGAGAACGATGACGTATTGCTAAAGTTTCCCGGTGACTTCATAGCTAGCGCTCTAGCTAATGCTATTTACATTCATTTGCATTGAAACTAGCCTCCGAATAGTCAGCAGTTATGCTGGGAACTAGCAACTCTTAGCCCAAATGTTAGCAACAGTTAGCTGCGGTTCCTCAAACTGTGGCGTCAGTCAAAGGTCAAAAAGGACGTGCATGTTAATCACGCGTCGTTAAAAGGGACATTTTGTTAACGAGAGTGGGGGGTGGAGCCCACTCTACTAACTAACTTGTAATATTATTATTACAAGTAATATTACAAGGGAAAACAGATGAAATATGCATAGTACGTATATATGAACTATCGCTAAAGATAATGTTATGACAAGTTGTGTTGAAAGTAGTTGTAGTTTGAGAAAAAAAATTTTTGGGGGGGTGGGGGGGGTTCTTAGTGGAATAGCGGTTGAAATGCTAGGAGAAAGGTCATTCATTCATTCATTCATTTTCTACTGCTGGGGGTGCTGGAGCCTATCCTAGCCCTAACCCTAACCCTAGCCCATTCACACTCACATTCATACCTATGGACAATTTGGAGTGGCCAATTAACCTAGCATGTTTTTGGAATGTGGGAGGAAACCGGAGTACCCGGAGAAAACCCACGCATGCACGGGGAAAACATGCAAACTCCACACAGAGATGCCCGAGGGTGGAATTGAATTCTGGTCTCTTAGCTGTGAGGCCTGCACGCTATCCACTCGCCCACCGTGCAGGGAGAAAGGTCATATTTCTTTATAGATTTTTTTTTTATATTTTAAATGTAATCTATTCTATTTAACAGAAGAAGAAAAAGTTATTTGTAAATCAAAAGAAAGAAAAATGTGTAATTTGAGTGAAAAGAAAATGTTCCAAAAATAAAAAAAAGTGTTGCGACCTGACTTTGCATCTATTGGCCAAAGCTTCAACAAAGAGTCAGCGTTCTATTCTAGCGCTGCACAAAGCGGCCCACATTCATGACCCCCGCCCTCAACACCCCAAGTGTCCGCTGACCTCTCCAGGATTGATGTCGCTGAGGGCGCTGAGGTGAAGCAGGAAGTTGTTGTCCGGGAAAGAAGCCTCGGCGTTTGGCATGCAGCTGTGATTGCCTGACAAATGATAGCACTCTTTTAAGTTCTTTGGAAGAGAAAATATAGATAAATAAAACACCAACCAAATCAAGTTATATAGAAAAAAAACTAAAAAGATGTAACTATTGAAATAAAATATTGTAATAACTATAACATGTAATATAATACAATTATAAATTTAATAAAATTTAAAAAATGTCCACTTACATGAGCTTTGGAGTAAAAAGAGACCTGAGCCTTCACAGTTTAGAAAGTCTCCCGTTTCTGGAGAGCAGGCAGAGAAAACACACAAACATGTACAAAAAATACTACACTCAAAATCAATCCAAAAAAAGATATTTTCAAAAAGTGTTTGACCTCTCTCAATGTCTTTGTACAGCTGGTCGATAAAGGAGTCCAACTGCGCCCTCTGCTGGTCAGGAAGCTCAGCTGCATCGCAGGCATGAACCCATTGACTGAGGGAGCTGATAAAAGATTCATTCATTATTAAAAGGATGATAAACAAAACAAAAAAAAAGTGCTAACCTTGTTCCAATGCCTTGCCCGTTGGTTCCGATCAGAGCAAAGAGTGAGCGGAAACCCTCAGGAACAAACCACTACAAATAAAACAAGCACCATTGATGATTTAGTACAGTTGTGAACGATAAACCCATGCAGCTGGATATCAATAATCAAATGTAGAAAAATGGAACAGGTATCGCCAGACGAGCAACTGGTTTCCAGTCCAAAACTGGGGGATTTCTAACCGTTTGTTATTTCTTGAATAAAATAATAGCCCATATTTCCAAAGGTGATATCCATTTACGTACAATTAGATTTAGTTATTGACATTTTTTCTTCCATTGTTTTTGTTTTTAATCATTAGGCTGATGACCAGTCCACGGTGTCCCCCGCCTCTCACCGAATGTCAGCTGGGATAGGCTCCAGCATTCCCCGTGACCCTAATGAGGATTATGTGGCAGAGACAATGATTGAATAAATTAGGCGTGAATTTTTGATTAATGTCTACATTAACAACAATAAAACTGAACCCAATTGGACCGTATCTAATCGTTTTTGAATCGCATTGTAACCAGTGTATGTAGATTCAAATGGAATCGTTCATCATAAAGAGATTTACATCCGTATTATTGAGTCATCTTAAGTCTTCTTATCCAGCCAAGTCCAAGTAGTAAGTACAATGGAGTGTCTATTCTGTACAGCAGGGGTGGGAAAACTTTTTGACTCGCGGGTCGCATTGATTTTACCAAATTGACGGGGGACCAGACTATATGTTTTACACGCAACAGTCCACCTGGAATTATTGTATCTGTAAAAGTGTCATGCAATCTGCTATGTGTGCACTTTGACATCATTTATTTGACATAAAGTGCGTTATAAATTTATAATAATCAAGTTATTATATTTAATATTATTTAATATTAATTATTATTATTTAATAATATTTATTATTATTTTATATTGTTTATTATTATTTTTTATTATTATTTATTATTATTTGCTTGTGTCAGACCACATCAAATAACCAAATTACTACTTAAACCATGACTGCTATGTGTGCACTTTGAGATCATTTATTTGATGTAAAGTGCGTTATAAATTCATAATAATCAAGTTACTATATTTTATATTATTTATTATTATGTAATAGTATTTGATATTATTTGATATTATTATTTATTATTATTATCTGCTTGTGTCCCTTTTTTCCAGGAGCACTTTGTAAACAACAGACCACATCAAATAACAAAATTACTACTAAACCATGAAAATGTTGTCTCAAGCCATGATGCCAGGTTGTATGGTGAGTTGAAATGAAATACTTTGGAAAGAACAGGCGGGCCGTATTCAAACACTTTTTGGGCCGGATGTGGCCCCTGGGCCATGGTTTGCCCACCCCTGCTGTATAGTGAAAGTGCATATGGTCATGGAAAAAAATGCTCTTGAATCGGCCCACACACAAATTTAAAAAAATGACCATGCAACCCTGCTGTGTTTGGTGTGCTGTTATTTTTCTGATACGCCACATGGGGGCACTGTTGTTAAACACCAAAGCTTCACCAGAAATGTGTCACAAACCACAATACACTCTACCAAACACACACTGTAGCTTTAGGGTGTTTAGTCGAGTCACCACCAAATTTGGTGCAGACCTTACAAGAAAAATGGACTTTTTGCGGGTAATTTTGTCCATCATCCACAATCCTAGGGCTGCACGGCGGACAAGTGGTTAGCGCGAGACTCCAAATTGTCCATAGGTATGAATGTGAGTGTGAATGGTTGTTTGTCTATATGTGCCCTGTGATTGGCTGGCCACCAGTCCAGGGTGTACCCTGCCTCTCGCCCCAAGACAGCTGGGATAGGCTCCAGCACCCTTGCGACCCTCGTGAGGATAAGCGGTAGAAAATGAATGAATCCACAATCCTTGTGTGAGACATGAACACATACGTCTCTCTTTTCTATGCGTTCTAAAGATATACAAACAGATAAAAAGACACTGGTCGAAAGAACACTTATTCTAAAGCCTCCAGCTACAGCAACATTATTATTATTATTATTTTATTTATTGTTACACTTATGGATTAAATGGTGTGCTTACCCTACTGAGATGATCGTCGAACAGAGCTTCTTTGAAAAGACGCTGCAGAAACACCAGCTGATTCTAAAAACATCACAACGTTACATCACAGTCTACATTATTTCACTTTATTCCCCCCCTCCCTCACAAGGGCGACTCACGCTGAACTTCTCCCCCAGCAGTTTGTGGGCCAGCTCCTCCTCCTCGTTGGCCGTGCGGCTGCAGAAGTGAGAGAACAGCTTCTGCCAGTGTGCTTTTTCTTTGGCCTGGATCACAAAAAAGTATTTATTTGGACTTTTTATACAGTTATTTTGCTTTCATCACTGCACCCAATGCATTATAATTCCATGTTTGGAATATAGTCACCAAGTCAGCTCACTTGTTTGATAGTAGCGACCATTCTGGCCATCAGCATGATGCTGGAGGTCTCAGGAGGATAGTGAACGCTCCTGCAGAAAGAATAACATTTAAAACCAATAAAGGCACATGCAGTCTAAGTCTGACTGTCACCTCCATGCGTCTTTCAGCTTGTTGATGGGGTGGTCTGGATCATCCTGGGACGGACCCAGACACAGCGCTCCATGGTACTGATCCGCTGCCGCTTGCCGACACTCAGCGCTGCAGTACATCACCTAGCATCATACGGGTAAACGATGACGAAACAGGACATGGAGCCTGGGAACGTCGGGGGTGGGGACCCTGACCTGACACTGAGGGCAGACTTGGTGGAGCTCTGGTCGGACCCTGCAGAGTTCAGGGTAAGGAAGGCTGAGGGCAGGGTTCCTGGTGAGCCTTCTTGCATTGTCCTGTGCCGTCTCCAGGGCTCGCAAACAGTACTCACATGCTGATAGAAAGATAAAAGAAAAAAACAACAACAGAATTCCATGTAAAGGTGAATATACTTAGTGAAATTCAGCCATCTTGTTATTTAAAATCTCACCTTCATATTTATACACTGCATTCCACAGAAACTGGGCGCTAACGAGTGGGCGCTCGATGAAAATAGTCCCTCCCTTCTTGATGCATCTCTTGGCAAACAGACCTTTCCCCTTGAACACAGAGCAAGTTGGAAACATCAGGCTTCACCACACATCTTTAAATAAGAGTCCTTCCAAATGCAACAAACCTAGCGTGGTGCTGCTGTCAGGATGAGTGTAACTGACATAGCTATGCTAATGTCATCCTGTTCCACTCCTTATTGTATGTATCATTAGCATTAGCTCATTAGCATTAAAGCTACAGACGCACGAAACAACATGTTCCCATAAGGACTTACATTAAGCACTTTTCAACTGACTACAATCTAGCTGAAAGCACTCATTACTGTAATTTATTTGTTCATACAAACAACCTTAATGGTCGTTATTTAGATCAAACCCAGACAATTACAGCTTGCAGCACTTTAAAGAGGACGCTCCACTTTATATCGCTTAGCTCTCCAGCACCGGGAAACAGACCATAACACAGCAAAGCAAATGATCAAAAGGCGTCGCAAAGTAAACGAACCTTGACGTTGTCTATAAATCTCACATCAACGCCGCCAGCAACTTTACCGGGATCCACGCAGAAGGAAAACATGTCATCTATGGGGGCAGCCATCTTGCCACACGACCTTTCACCTTCTCATCCGGGGCATTCTTGTCTAACTTCCGCCGCGTGTTGCTTGGCGCGCCCTCTGATGGCCAATACGTAAACAGCAGCAAAAACTGCAAACTATTTTATAGTTTAAAAAATATCAAGATAAAAATAATACTACTCTTCACAGACATGGAAAAAGACAATTTATTATCAATTTTAAATTACGTAAAACCATTAAACCTTTAGTGTATTATACAAATATTTGAAAACAACACTTCATATAGGTACACTCATATACAATTCTCTAATAAAAGTGTGCAAAATAACAAAATTAGGTGTACATACTGTACATACCTTTCCAATCTGCTTGCAATGACGGAAAAGGTTTCCATTGTTGATGGTAAAATACTGAAATAATGTAAGTATGAACCGTCTTGAGGCAATTCAAAAACATACTACAGTACAGTCTCCACATTTTTCACATTGGTAATGTTTTTATCCCTGTGGTATGACTACATTCAAGAATAATTTCAATTGTATGAATATTATTTACTGCAGTGCTTCTCACAGTTAAAATAGACAACCAACATCTTGTCAAACTAAAACCGGGTAATTAAAAATGTATTGAGGAATACAAATATTTGAAACAATTTGGGTTGACAACTCAGTAAAACGTAGTGCAAACTTAAAGAACAATACCAACCATAACAATAGCACCGTTTTATATGGCATCTGAAAAAGCAGCTCTCATGATGTTCCATACTGCAGCAGCAATTTTAGCAAGTTTTTAATTATTACATTTTTGCTCGCATTCTCGTTTTCAAACTGGCTCATTTCATCCTTAAACTGGAGTGTTAATAATCTTTTGTATAAAAATTGTATTTGACCAAATGTACAATTGATGTTATTATGTTTTATAATCATTTTAGTCAATTATTCATGTGTATTGTATATGTGTATTTTTCTTAAATGTATGTTACAAACTATATTTAATGAGCATTTGCAGCAGAAATGATTAAAACATATTTCTATTAAATTAAAAACAATATTATAAAATGTTACAAAAATATTATTAATATACTTTTTATTATATACATGTAATTCGTCCCCAAAAATAATTGTAATTATTTGTATTTCGTTTTTTAACTTTGGGGATCAATACTTCAATTCAATTTTTAAAAATGGGAGAGTAAAATAAGGTATTTTTGCTGCCCCCCTGTGGCAAACACTGTCATTGCAGGTCTAAAGCGTACGCCTGTATTCCCACGGTACTGTAAAATACACGTTTAATATCCTATTATATATTTAATCATGCTCCTACAAACTGTAGATAATTGTTAAAAGATTGTTTTGTTAGGATGGGAAGAAGATATTTTTTTTTTAAATCCCAAAGCGAGATGAACGCTCGTGTGTTTCCTCCCGTCTTCTCTCTTCTCTGAACGCGTCGGGCGCCATCCATCATAAACCTTTGTTGTAGGTCACCACCTTGCAATCTGTTGCCATGGCGATCTCAGGCTCCAGGTGAGACACCTCAATCTGTGAAGAAGAGGCGCAGAGAAAGGCTTGAAGGTGAAACTTGAGCGCTACATGTCCTCTAATTAGACGTGTGTGTGTGTGTGTGTGTGGAGGGGGGGGGGATGAGGCATCCGGACACGAGGCCCCCTGGTCTTGAATCATGTGCATTTGGAGCATGAATGCAGTGGCGATGTACCTGTGACATCTGTGGGAAGAGGCTGATGGCCACGGGCAGCGACAGGCCGAACGTCAGCAGACACACCAGGCTGTGGATGGGCAGCATCAGTCGCCGTTTGGTCTGCAGGAAACGCAGCCTGCAAACAGAAAGAGAAGCACAGGAGAAACATGAGGCGGCGTACGCATCCCTCGTGGACTCACCAGCCTGGAGTTATTTTGGGATATGCGGTGGGGGGGGGGGGGGGGGGGACCAAAAAAACGTGCCGAGTTGTTCGATTGATCTGCCTGCGTGAAGCCACCTCAGGGTGTAATTATTCAACCTATTCTATTATTAATGAACAGAGCTGGAAGAATTTCAAAGATTCATGAATAGATATGGAAATCTTAAAATACATCCAATCTAATCTACATATTCATACATTAGTATCAGCTTTTGTGATACTAAAACATATGTTGTCATTCATCTGTGAGAATACATGCACATGTAAGCAAGCGTTCCATGTTTGTTTGTTTTATAGATGAGATGATAAACTACTCTTAAAATCGACATGTCATTTAGTCATAACTGATCATTAAAAAAAATAACAATTTTGACATGTATATTCTGTAATTAGTCGATTTTTATTTATATGAATTCGTATTTTCAAACTCTGAATTAATTAATAATTTAATTACAAGAACATTTGTAACATTTTGTATTAATGTATTCTTTTAAATTAGTAAGTAGTGTTATAAGTATATAAGTATTATATAAGTATAAGTATTAGATTATTTTATTATTAAGTATTATAAGTAGCGTTATGTTTATTAACAGATAATAACAGATTTATAACAAAATATAAAATAATAAAAAATAATAAAATATTTTAATTAATTCAGAATTTCTAAAATATACAAATCCTATTGAAATTATGATTTAAAATGGTATTATTATCATATTATAGCTACAATAATTATTATAAAAAAATTGGACCAAAAATATCATTATCATCGTATCATCGTAATTATAAATTCACTATAATTAGAATTAATAATATTATGATTATCATTACTTACAAAAATATTTTGTACATCTATTATATTCAATATTTTCGCTATATTTTTCTCATCGCTTATCCTCAATAGGGTAGTGGCGTTATGTTGGATGCTGGAGCCTATCCCAGCTGACACTCTGAACTGGTCATATTTATTTTTGTTATATTTAATATGTATTTATATATTCTTTATTATTTTTAATAATAATATTTTAAATAATTATTATGCATATAAATAATAATTATTTTACTTTTTTTTTTTACCAAAATGTGTACTCTGCCTATTAGAAAACACTAAGTTGGTGTTTAATGAAAATGGTCAGTGTGTCTCATTGAGCTAATGATGCTAATGATGTTAGCATTTCCTTCTTGTCCTATGCTGCCCTCTGTTGGTTATCAGGCTGACGTATGAAATGAGATTTGACTTTTATTGATTGAAGTGTTCTACTTAAAAAAAACACAATTTACTTAAGTAATTTAGCTTGAACATATTTGGTCATTCCAAAACAAAACAAGAGTTGATAGAACAGCTGGAACATCTGCTGTTCAAGTTGCTGGTCCTGATTTTCAAGTTGGGACTTTTCTTCGTTTGCCTCAGGCTGCTGCCGCTGCTCCCACTAAACGTGCTAACACGCCTTGTTGGGTTCTAGCATGCCAGGAAGGAATAAGGATGGAATACTATCTATCTATACTAAACCATTACAGTACGGACATGCACTTTGTTTCATAATCAGATTTTTTTCTGCATTTTCCGCAGTCGATTTAATTATAGGGACTTTTTAAAATGTGTACTTGTATTTTATTTACTTTTATTGTATTTTAGTTTGTTATCTTTTGTTTAATAATGTCTTTAAAAAATGTCCAAAATATACTATTTATTTAAAACCAACCTTTAAATTGAAAACTTTTATAATTCAGTATAAGAATTTTTTTTTTAATGATGGCATGTAACGTAATTTATTAAATTTATAAAATAAATGTAACACTACATATAATATTAAAATAATTTTATTATATTCCATTATAATGTATAGCATTTTTTATTACAGTATAATCATTTATAATAATAATAATTTTTAACCCTTTTTCTCACCCTGGGACAGCTGGGATAGGCTCCAGCATACCCGCGACCCTAATGAGGATAAGAAGCATAGAAAGTGGATGGCTGGATCCTACTACAGCGAGCAGGTAGAGTTCCTGTGTGTGTTGCTGTCAGTGTGTACGAACCCTTCTAGGTAGGACATGATGATGGGGGGCAGCACAAAGATGGGCATGGGGAGGACCACACGTGTGAAGGCCGTCTCTGCAATGGCCTGGGGATGACAACATTGTGCACACGCTTGGTTTCAAACACGCACATCATTTCCTCCATCAGGAGATCAGATGGTAGCCGAGTGACGCCAGTGGGAAATAATACGTTTGCCTCTGAAATATTGGAGTAAAGGGAACGTAGTATGTAACTCACGTGTCTGGCCGCAATTTTGGAGGAGCCCACCACCTTGCCATCGGCGTCGAGTACGTCGATGCCTTCGGAGAGCTCGTTGTGTCTCATCAGGGCCACGTTGCAGATGTTTGCACTCGCTGGGACAAGAACGTTGGAAGACGACACCTTCAGTGCTAAAATGTTGCAGAAGAGCTCGACTGCTGCTGAGTGAGATCCCTTCAAGGACGTACCAACCGCCGGGAAAGGGACCAATCTCTGGATGATCGTTCTGGTGGCAGGACTCAGCTTGTTGGCCTTGTCAATCAGAACCTTCAGTCCCACCTAGCAAACACACGGGCCTTTCTTTATCCTTGTACTTCAAGTGTGTGTAATCATTCAATGCTGCTATTACTGTATACACAGTAGGTAATGCTAATATTTCATTTGAACATGCATCACATTACAATTGAATGCATCACATAATCAGTTCACAGTTCCACATGTCCAAAAGGAGTAGGAAGAAGCAAAGCTTATTAAATCCTACCCCTCCATCTAGTACTTTTACAATCACTAACTGTTACATTTGTTCACTTCCTGCTTTCCTAATATAGCATTATTATATATTATTATACAATGCATTATTTTTGCTGTTTGAAGATGAACTATATCAGCAAGTTGAAGTATTTGTGATTTTAGAAATAAGGAGTTAGTATGTTCTCTGTAGGCGGCATTATGAATTATCCTTACTGACCTTTTTTGCAGTACATTTAGCCAGTGAAGATTGCTTTTATAGTTATTAGCCCATATTTCCACACAATAAGTAAGATATGGTAGAACCAGAGAGCAATAAAGAGTGTGGAGTGATTTCTGATTGAGAACAAATTCCGCTTTGTTCAATATTGAAATATTTCTGGCCACCTTATGTTGTATATTTGTAATATGAGGTTTCCATATATTCATATTTTTATCTATTGTGATCCCCATAAATGTATTTTCCTTCACCCTTTCAATGTCTACACCGTCTATTTGTATTTGCTGGTGCGTGTCCTTTCTGCTGTTAGCAAACAGCATGATTTTAGTTTTATTTAGGTTCAAGGACAATCTATTATCATCAAAGCATCTTTTTAGTGTGACCATTTCTTCTCTGACTGTTCTAATAATTTGGTCTGTACTCCCTCCAGAACAAAAAGCAGTGGTATCATCCGCAAATAATACCAGTTTTAAGTCTAGCACTAGCATCCATGACATACAAGAGCACTCACTGCAATAGACACAGCACTGGTCACAGCTCCCAAGTAACCTTGAAGGAACCTGGAGGTTGGCGTTGGCTGGAAATAAAACACCAACATTCAGCTGAAATTGGTACTTGAGTACATTGTTGGTGAAGTATGTGGTCTTTTTACCTTGGTAGCGTTGCGGTTGGCGTAGTTGACACAAGCATTGTGACTCTGATTCAACCACTGCAGCAAACAAAAGGCCATCACTCAAAAGCAGTAAGCAACCAAGACCTGGCAACGTCAACATGCGAGCACTTCACTTCTGACTTCTAATGAAATTTAAAAATCAATATGTTCTTTAAAGTGATTAACCCCCAGGCCACACAGCTAGCCTGGTTTTCTCCGGGTACTCCGGTTTCCTCCCACATTCCAAAAACATGCTAGGTTAATTGGCCACTCCAAATTGTCCATAGGTATGAATGTGAGTGTGAATGGTTGTTTGTCTATATGTGCCCTGTGATTGGCTGGCCACCAGTCCAGGGTGTACCCCGCCTCTTGCCCGAAGACAGCTGGGATAGGCTTCAGCACCCCCGCGACCCTCGTGAGGAAAAAGCGGTAGAAAATGAATGAATGAATGAATGCATCAGATTACAATTGAATGCATCCCATAATCAGTTCACAGTTCCACATGTCCAAAAGGAGTAGGAAGAAGCAAAGCTTATTAAATCCTACCCCTCCATCTGGTACTTTTACAATCAGTAACTGTTACATTTGTTCACTTCCTGCTTTCCATAATACAGTTTAAGTTTTTTTTTTTTTTTTCGTTTTTTGTAATAATGCACCTGGTACCGAAGTACTCGGTGATATGAGCATCCAATGCCATAATGGGTACCATAGTGCATGTCAATATAGTGATATATATAGCACATCATGACTGGTTCAAGACTCTTCATCCTTGTATTTAGCAAACATCAACTGCTTGTATTGTTTCTTGAATTGGCTCATCGTTGTGCATTGTTTGATTTCCTTACTCAATCCATTCCATAGTTTGATTCCACTATGTGTACCCCGCCTCTCGCCTGAAGACAGCTGGGATAGGCTCCAGCACGCCCGCGACCCTCGTGAGGATAAGCGGTAGATGAATGAATGAATATTCCTGCTGATAGCTCCTATTTAAAATCAATGGTGTTGGACTCCTGGTATTTGACTTGAGCTCCCTGTAATCATCCGGTGCTAGTTGCTAGTTGCTAGTTGTTAAAACATCAATATGCATCTTGTATTTGACTTCAGCTACCTTGGAAATATGGTGCAGGATGGCATTAAAAAAATCAATTGGCCATCTGATGTCGTCGCACATTAAAAATGTGTTTGTTGACTTCAGTTCCTTCAGCAGTGTGGTGACATCTAGCATTAAAATCAATAGGGGTTTACTCCCTGGTGTCATCTGTCATTAAAAATCTATATTTTGACACCATATTAAAAGTATCAATCAAGGATCTTGTTTTGGATTCCAGCTACTTGAGTGACTGGAAGTCCGTCAGCATTTAACACCAACAGGATGCTTCGTCTCGTACCTCGGCTATGCTATGCTATGCCCGCTGCTGTTATAAATAGGGTTCTTGTTTTTTGGCTTTCAATTATATCTGGTGTCACCTTGTATTAAAAATGAACAGGGATCTTGTATTTGACTTGACTTGAGCGACTGTGGCTGCATCTTGACAGCTACCGTGACTAATTAGTAGAAATTGTCTAATAATTATAGGTTATCACATGATTTGTCTGGCATCAGGCCAGGTATCATGCCCCCAAGTGTCAGTATCTGATACTGGCACGCGGGGGCATGATACTGGGCCTGATACCAGACAAACCATGTGATGATCTTATTATCACATACTATTTAATCATGAGCTTATTATCACGTACTATTTAATCAAAAGACCATTTTGTTTCCAGAAAATGTTCAGTTTATTACATGTATTATATGTAAACAGTGTAAACACAATAATTGCAAAAATATTTCAACAATAATATTTTATCAACAGTCTTATCTTATCAATGTCTGTCCTCCTCATGAATGGTGATTAAACGTTCCATTTCTAATATTCTGTTTGCTATTTTCCCTATTTGTCTTTCGCCGGGAGTGTCAACCGCTGACATGTTGACAGAGCACAGACGGCAGCAAAACAAACGCTCGTGTGCTGTTCTCTGATTGGTTGTTTCACGGGCACGATACCAGAGCAGCGCGCTCTGAGTGGACAGCTACGGGGGCTGATACTGGACATGGTTAAACTCTATATTTTATCAGTATCACTGCCCTGGGCTTTGACACAGTATAATTTGGGCCTTTTCCCGTATCATTCATGGGTGCTTTCTAGGGTACAGGGCCAATTAATACTGTAGTATGTGATAATTATCGGTACCGATAATCATCCTTCCAATATTGGTTGATATCAGTATCAGACGTGTTCCCGATCATGAAAACCGATATTAAAAAGATACTGTATACAACACATATGTGTTCATTACACCACAGATATGTCATATTACACATATCGATATCAGAAAATGAGAGTTGGACCGTATCGGCAATATCAGTTTTCGTAAAAAAAAAAAAGCCAATATCGGACATCTCTACAAATCAGTAGGGTTCCTGTTTTCCTACTACTACTACTACTACTACTACTACTACTACTACTGCCACTGCTGTGACCCACACCAAGTTAAAATCAACTCTGAACCCCCCGCCACCACTTCCTGTCCTCCCACCACTCAGCTCCGCTAGCGACAGAAGACATTTACAACAATACACACAAGTATTAATCTTATTTATGTCTTCAATGGCTCATTTTCTCTCATTATGTTGACTATATTGAGTAATAAGAGTGTAAAGGTGATTTTAAGGGTGTTATTATTTCATTTCTAGAGGGTTGTAATGATGTTAAGAACCATATCTAGAAGACCATAAACAGGTTCAAATAAACCATAAACAAAAATATTCAATTTATAAACATGAAATACGGTTAATTACCTTATCACGATCATGTCTGGGACCAATTGATCGTAATAAGCTGCTTTGACTTTAGCACATGTAAACGTGGGTTTACCAATGCCATCCAAAATCAATAGCGTTCTTGCCTTGACATGGACATGAAGTCTGAAGATTTTTAAAAATGTTCTGACTTAGCCGCTGAAAATATGAATCCTAATTGCTGATATGCTTACATGTTCGTCACACAAATCATCAAACAAATTGAATTGTCTTTGTTGTCAATGGCAACACAACTGAACCCAAAATGCAGTTTTTTATGATTGTGTGATAGCTAATAACTGGTTGGGCCCCCCTTAGCAGCAACAACTGCAATCAAGCATTTATGATAACTTATAATGAGTCTCTTACTGCGCTGAGGAGGAATTTTGGCCCACTCATCTTTGCAGAATTGTTGTCATTCATCCACATTGGATGGTTTTCCATCATGAAGTGACTTGTTTAGGTCCTACCACAGCATCTCAATAGGATTCAGATCAGGACTTGGACTAGTCCACTCCAGAGTCTTCATTTGGTTTTTCTTCAGCCAATTAGATTTGCTGGTGTGTTCCTTCCTGCTGCAGATCCCAAGTTCAGTTTGAGGTCTCCTTGAGGACTTTTTGGTAGACATGGTTCCATTTATCACAGCAAGTCTTCCCGGTCCTGAAGCACCAAAACAGCCCCAGACCATCACACTACCACCACCATATTTTACTGCTGGTATGATGTTCTTTTTCTGAAATGCGATGTTACTTTTAGGTCAGACGTAATGTGTGAAACATTTGTCTCATCAGACCAGAATGTTTGACCAAAGGTCTTGGAGATCATCAAGATGTTTTCTGGGAAAATTGAGATGAGTCTTTTTGTTCAACAGTGGTTGTCATGGTTGAACTCAGCTGTTTTTGCCCGGAGTCCTTCTAATGGTGGAGTCATGAACACCGACCTTAACTAAGTCAAGTGAAGCCTGCAATTCTTTTAATGTTGTTGTGGGGTCTTTTGTGACCTCCTGAATGAGTCATCGCTGTGCTCCTGGGGTCACTTTGGTTGGCCGGCGACTCCTGGGAATTTTCACCCGTGTTCCACGTTTTGACCATTTGCACCTAATGGCTCTCGCTGTGGTTAGCTGGAGTCCCAAAGCTTCATCATCTTTTCCAGACTGATAGATGTCAATTTCTAAACTGCATTTTGCATTCAGTTGCCATTGACTAATATTGAATTTGTTTGTGGACCTCATTGCAGTGGTGCAGTGGTGCAGTGGTGCAGTGTGAGGAGACAACGGAAAGAAAGAGGTGTTGTTAACATGCTAAGAATGGTGGATGATTACCTGCCATATAATGGTGGACACCACTGTCTGATTGGGCAGGAGGAGGCCAATGACCTACAGTGGACGACAGTCAAGGGACAGCCGCTTATTTTAGGACAAAATAAGCCTACTTTCTTAAAAAAAAAAAAAAAAAAATGAACATGGTTATGACATCAGCCTCAAGCTCATGACTCAAAATGCGATCGCAGCAACACGGAACTTACAATGGGCGTTCCGAAAGGTACGTAACCTGCGCAGGCCAGAAAATAAAAACAACACTAAGCGAAGAGAACAACAACAACAAGAAAACATGGCCGACTTAGCAAAGATCTTCATCTCCTCAGCTCGTACCTGACATTCGGAACGGCATGAAGATCTTGTCGCCTGTGTCGGGATGAATGATGGCCTGAGATGACATCATGACAGCATGACATCATCCTGGTGTGCTCGTGTCACTCGTGCTCACTGACGACTTACCTGCTTGACCTTTTGGGCCTCCCACAGCTTGTCATGGACAGATGAGGTTAAAGGTCAGTATGATGTAGGGGACAACGGCGTCTGACTGAAAGACTCACCTGAAGATCAGAGACTCCTGTTGGAAGTCTTCCATGTTTAAAGTCATCCAGGAGTTTGATGCTCTCTTTAAGACGCGTCTATATTCAATTAAATACAATTTATTAATAGTGGAAACAAATACATATGCATATTTAAGCAAATTGGACTTATAATTGGCCTAAATTAAGCATTTTCAAGCATAAAAACAGCTAAATAAACTAAAATGCAACCACAAGGCAAAAGAAGCGTTCTAATTGTGACTGTAGTATTCTACATTGGCCACTAGGTGTCAGTAACCTTTGTCAGTAACTGATGGCCTGGACAGGCATTTATTGCAAGTAACTGGAACCATTGAACTAGTAGCTCAGTAATACTGTATACTACCTGAACAACAAAGGACCTAGAAGAGACCCTTGTGGTACTCCCATGTTGTTTATGTTGTTTACATTCACATGCCCATTTGAACCAGTTCAGAGCTGCAGGTGACATTTTGAATTGATCGAGTTGATTGAGTAAAACACTGTTACTTTGATTGCTAGTATTAAAGGCCCTTTTTTTTAGGATGCAGGAATACTGCCTGACAACATTGTCTTCATCCAAAGAAGCTGTTTGCTACTTCTGTGTCTAAAACAAAATGGCTGTCAATGAGTTTGTTAGACTCGAAATGTTCCCTTACTTGTTCAGCGACATTCCTCTCCACAACTTTTGAGACAACATGGAGGGTGACAGTGGGCCTGTACTTACATGCTAGGTTTTTCGCTGCTAATTTGTGTACTGTTCTGTACTGTGTATTTATATTGTACAGTTTTTATTCATTACACTGGGGAACAATATTTTTTCAACTTTCTGTTGCATTGGATTTTTTAACTGATTCTGAATGATTTTTAGGTGCTGATTTCAAATCTGAAATTAGTTTTTCTCCATAAGCTCTAGTTTTCATGCAATTTGAGATAGATGAAATAGTCTAAATATATGAACTTACGTAACCCAAATCTATGCGTTTTGAGATTATATACATAGATTCCATTCCTGTTCCAGTTTTCAACGGTTTGCCTTCATTAAACGATAAAGACATTGGACATGATACGAACGAGGAAGACAGTTGTGACAATGAATTGCCAGAAACTGAGTGGGAACAATCCGAGGAATGTTCTTCAGAGACTGAATCTCCCCCAGTCCCCAAGCCTCTTCACCAAACTGAACTGAATGACTTAGTTCGGGATTTAGGTCTTTCAAAGAAAGCAGCTGAGCTTTTGGCATCAAGATTACAAGGCAAAAATCTTGTTGATCACACTGTTAAAGTGTCATATTACAGAAAGCGCGACCAGCTTTTTGTGACCTTCTTTTCTGAAGACAGACAGTTTGTTTACTGCCATGATATCCCAGGTCTTCTCAAAGAACTGGGTGTTCCTCACTATGATCCAACTGAATGGCGGCTCTTTATAGACAGTTCTAAACACAGTCTCAAGTGTGTTCTTTTGCATAATGGCAATGTTTACGGGGCAGTGCCTGTAGGTCATTCAGTTCATCTGCGGGAAGACTATGATGACATCAGAATGGTCATGGAATTCTTAAAATATCGTGAGCACAACTGGATCATTTGTGTAGACTTGAAAATGGTAAACTTCCTTCTTGGTCAACAGAAAGGTTTCACCAAGTTTCCATGTTTCCTCTGCATGTGGGACAGTCGAGCACGAGACAGACACTGGGTCCAGAAGGACTGGCCTGTTCGTGAAAGCCTTGAAGCAGGCATGCCAAATATCACACATGACCCAATTGTTGACAGAGATAGGATCATCTTTCCTCCTCTGCACATCAAACTAGGTTTGATGAAACAATTTGTCAAGGCACTGGATACCGAAGGTGAATGTTGTCGTTCGGCAAGATCAAAGCAGGTGTGTTTGATGGCCCACAGATTCGAACCCTCATTCGTGATGATCAGTTTGTTGCCAAGATGACCGCCTTGGAGAGGGCAGCATGGTTATCCTTTGTGGCAGTCGCTTAGAACTTCCTTGGAAACAACAAGGCAGAGAACTACAATGAACTTGTGAACAGAATGCTCCTCGCTTTTCGTGCTCTCAGGTGCAACATGAGCATCAAGCTTCATTTCTTGAACAGCCACCTTGACCAGTTCCCTGAAAACCTGGGGGCTGTGAGTGACGAACAAGGAGAGCGGTTCCACCAAGACCTAAAGATCATGGAAGAACGCTACCAAGGTCGCTGGGACAAAAGTATGATGGCCGACTACTGCTGGAGTATTAAACGAGATTGCCCAGATGAAGTGTACAAACGCAAAAGTTACAAACGCAAATTCCTGCCTGACTAAAATACTGTACTGACAGAAAGTGATAAGCGTTATTAGCTGTGATTGACTCTTATCGGAAGAACGTTGTAAATTATGCTTATTTCACGTTGCGATAAAGACTGTCTTCTGAGAAACGCTTCCAGAAAAACATATGGCACTTCTAACAATGGTGTACTTTAATCTAAAATCACATTTTAATGTTCTGTTTCTTTTGCCTTGTTAAATATACTGATTTGTGGCTGACATTGCAATATCCTATAATAATGCTCGATTTTTTTCTATTTTTAATAAAAATTAAAGATTGCATAAAATCTGTAGCTTGCAGAAAAAAACTAACTTCAGATTTGAACTCAGCACACTTAAATTGACTAAAAACAAGTCTTACTTTAAATGCAACATTTTGAGTGTTCCCCAGTGTTATTATAGGATTTGGGAGGCCGGAGACCCAGGAGAAAACCCACGCATGCATGGGGAGAACATGCAAACTCCACACAGAGATGGCCGAGAGTGGAATTGAACTTGGGTCTCCTAGCTGTGAGGCCTGTGTGCGAAGCCACATTTTTATATTTTCTATGCCGCTTATGTGCTGGAGCCCATCCCAGCTGACTTCGGGCGAGAGACACGGCACTCCCCGTACTGGTCAGCAGTTCTTTTCATTTTAAACGGGACCTGTTATGCTCATTTTCGGCCCAGCACAGAAAAGCTTTCCAGATCTTCCAGACTCTGCACCTATTCCAACTGTATTTCTTTGCAACATTTTTTTTATTATTATTATTATTTAGTACACCCACGGCCTGGCTCTAGGCATGCCTACTCTGCTGTTCCGCTCAACTTGTACCGGGGCACGCCCATATGAGGAAGTCACCGACTGGATACAGCTGGTGACTTCTGTGTTAGAAAAGCGTTTTGACCCGTCCCAAACTTCTTTCAGGACTCACTTCCAAATGTGCAAACTCTATTATCTGAAACTTTGGCATGGTTTAAGAGAATACAATATTCTAACTACATTCATAGGTCAGGAAAGTTGGAAAAGTTACTTATTGTTGTCTTCTAAATGATCAATAACATTATAACACTTCTATGCTAGGATTGCGTTATGCTAGCCATAGCATTTCAGTATGTGGAATCAAACTATGGAATGGATTGAGTAAGGAAATCAAACAATGCACAACGATGAGCCAATTCAAGAAACAATACAAGCAGTTGATGTTTGCTAAATACAAGGATGAAGAGTCTTGAACCAGTCATGATGTGCTATATATATCACTATATTGACATGCACTATGGTACCCATTATGGCATTGGATGCTCATATCACCGAGTACTTCGGTACGGGACAAAAAATAAAAATTAAAAAATTAAAAAATTAAAAAATTAAAAAATTAAAAAATTAAAAAATTAAAAAATTAAAAAATTAAAAAAATAAAAAAATAAAAAAATAAAAAAATAAAAAAATAAAAAAAAATAAATTTTTAAATTTTTAAATTTTTAAATTTTTAAATTTTTAAATTTTTAAATTTTTAAATTTTTAAATTTTTAAATTTTTTAATTTTTTAATTTTTTAATTTTTTAATTTTTAAAATAAAAAATAAAAAAAAAACTTAAACTGTATTAGGAAAGCAGGACGTGAACAAATGGAACAGTTACTGATTGTAGGATTTAATAAGCTTTGCTTCTTCCTACTCCTTTTGGACATGTGTAACTGGGAACTGATTATGGGATGCATTCAATTGTAATGTGATGCATGTTCAAATGAAATAAAACCATTACCATTACCATTACCAAATGTGTGTTAAACATACTGTAATTGTACGGAAGAAGCAGCAGTATTACCTCCGACACCAAGAGCGTGCTTGGGTCAATGATGTCCACAAAGTGTCTCAGACGGCCGAGAAAGGAACCCTGGAAGAGATATACTTTTATCGTACAGTTTTTCACTTATTTTTCCAGTTGTGTAACAGTTACGGATGTTAAAATGTGAAACTTAAAGCATCGCCTGTCGGGTTCATAAAGGTTGCATGACGGTGATGGAAAGAACTTCTTGCGAGGTTCTGCTGTCCACAAACAGTTAAAAGCAGAGAGCACACTGAAGAAACATTGTTTGCATGCAGAGAAGCGTCCTTTCTGTGTTGCCTTCACTGTCCCCATCAGTTGTTGCCAACAGCCAAGTGAGTGCCAACAGGCCCAGTAATAAAAGCAGATGGGCCAAACCAAGGCGGCTTCAATCACATTTCCCCAACAGATATTTACCAATCAGGATGTAGCTAACCTCATTTTATTCCATTTGTATGACGACTGTCAACGACCTTCACTAAAAACCTGCACGATGCCTTCACTGCCCCCCCTCTGCCTGTGTTGCAGGAGACAGGCTCCATGTGAGGAGCAGCCTTTAATTATGCATGAGTTCCAGCTCTCTGGGGGAGAACACAACAAGGCTAGCACAGACGCAGCGCAACACACAGTGCACACACACACACACTCACACACACACACACACACACACACACAGTTACTGCTGATTCAAGAACTGGCCTGATTTTTTTTTTTTAAGCTAGACGTGAGAAAGTAAAAATATGGCTGCATCTTCCATTTTGATAAGCAAAACGGTTGTTGACGTTTGTTATATTCATTGTTGTTTACTTGGTTAGGACTGCACTTAAACTGGGAAATAATAACTATATAAATTTCAAATGTGAATATTAATTAGTATTTAACAATGTCTATGATTGTGGTAGTAACATGTGGTTAAAGGTGCAAAAATTAATTGATGGTTAATCTCGCCACCCATCTTCTATGTCGCTTATCCTCATTAAGATCATACTCATTTGGACCTAACTTATTACTCCATTAATTAATTATGGTAATGGTAACGCTTTTATTTCATTTGAACATCAGATTACAATTGAATGCATCCCATAATCAGTACACAGTTCCACATGTCCAAAAGGAGTAGGAAGAAGCAAAGCTTATTAAATCCTACCCCTCCATCTGGTACTTTTACAATCACTAACTATTACATTTGTTCACTTCCTGCTTTCCTAATATAGTTTAAGTTAATTTTTTTTTAATAATGTACCTCGTACCGAAGTACTCTGTGATATGAGCATCCAATGCCATAATGGGTACCATAGTGCGTGTCAATATAGTGATATATATAGCACATCATGACTGGTTCAAGACTCTTCATCCTTGTATTTAGCAAACATCAACTGCTTGTATTGTTTCTTGAATTGGCTCATCGTTGTGCATTGTTTGATTTCCTTACTCAATCCATTCCATAGTTTGATTCCACATACTGAAATGCTATGGCTAGCATAACGTAGTCCTAGCATAGAAGTGTTTCAAATGTACTTCTTCCCTGAGATCATATTTCTCCTCTCTTGTAGAGAAGTATTGGATGACATTTTTAGCTAATTGCTTATTTTTAGCCTTATGCATTATTTAAGCTGTTTGAAGATGAACTATATCAGCAAGTTGAAGTATTTGTGATTTTAGAAATAAGGAGTTAGCATGTTCTCTGTAGGCGGCATTATGAATTATCCTTACTGACCTTTTTTTGCAGTACATTTAGCCAGTGAAGATTGCTTTTATAGTTATTAGCCCATATTTCCACACAATAAGTAAGATATGGTAGAACCAGAGAGCAATAAAGAGTGTGGAGTGATTTCTGATTGAGAACAAATTTTGCTTTGTTCAATATTGAAATATTTCTGGCCACCTTATGTTGTATATTTGTAATATGAGGTTTCCAGCTCATATTTTCATCTATTGTGATCCCCAGAAATTTATTTTCCTTCACCCTTTCACCCTCTATTTATATTTGTCCTTTCTGCTGTTACCAAACAGCATGATTTTAGTTTTATTTAGGTTCAAGGACAATTTATTATCATCAAACCAGCTTTTTAGTGTGACCATTAATCACATTAATCTAAGAAAAGAAAAGGATCCCAATTGTGTGAAGCTATTTGACAAACATTAAGATTTTTTATGATTTAACATTATTTTAACAGAATATTCAAGCACAGGGACATTTGGTGGAGGACCACCATGTACACCACCAGGCATTAATGATATGAATACTGATGTTGATAATAATAGTGCAATTTTAAGAATGAATAATAATAATAATATTGGTTGCAATATTGGTTGATAGTGTTATCAGACCGACCCCCCCCCCCCCCCCGATCATGAAAACCAATTTAAAAAAAAATGCTGTATACAACACATGTTCATTCCACTACAGGAGATGTGTCATGTTACACATAACGGTATCGGAAATGTACGAGTTTTCAGTTTTCTGCAAAGAAGCCAATATCAGACATCCCTAGATTGGTCCAAGTGTCCGGTCATGTATTGGACATGTCTTCTGCCAGAACATGCTGACTGCATCCATGACTTATTTCAGCTTCTATAGCTTTCATTTGTCTCCATGTTGGTGTAAACGTTGCCATCATCTTGCCAATTGAATGACTCCAACTACAATGGTACCTTGTACAGGTGGAATTCGGTATAGGTGCTTATAAAAGTACCGTTTGCGGTACCCGTCCCTAATGTTGTCTTATGACATTTTTCACCAAAAATTCGGGTGCACACCCTTCCATGTTTTGCACACACACACACAACACTTAAATATATATATTTCTGTTTAGAAAATGCTTTTGCATTCTGTTTGAATTGTGCTGCTTTCATTTTCTGCTGCAACAGAATAAAAGTGAGGTGTCTTATTTTGGACTCTGCTCCCTGGTAAATAAATAATAGCTGAATAAGCAGAAGCAAAAACTGTTTAAATGTGGAGGTCACATGTGCTTCCCATGCAAATCATTCTTCATGTGTGAGGATGGAAAAAAGGGAGTAATGGGCTTCACATGGAGGGGAGCAGCCCATCAATCTTTAAGCCAGGTTTGGGGGGGGGGGGGGGGGGGGGGCTTACACAAGGTTATTGCTTTGTGTCTGATTTACGCTCCTGTCAAAGAGCACACTCAATGTGCTTCCAAGCAGGACAGAGTTAAAGGTGGGTTAAACCTGCAGTGATTGCTTGCTAGTTTGTTTTGGCCGCAAGTACGTCAACTGGTTCAATGCCATGCATTACACTTTAAAAGTTGATGGCGAACAAAAGACGCAACTTTGGCTGCAAAGTGGAAGCATCCCGAGAAGGAGGAAGAGGAGGCTGTTTTCCCATCACACATCCCCTCCTCTTCCTCCCCGATTAAAAGAAAACAACCCAATAATCAAGATGATAAATCAAGATAAAGACGACTCACCTGATCGTAGCGCGACCCGCCGAGCCGAAAAGCAGGGCAAGCCTCCGCCTCCGCCATGACAGCAGACTGTCTATTTCTTATTAATGAACCCAGCGGACGCGTCCTCAAGTCCACCAACTCTCCCTCGCCGTTCAAAGTAAGTGAAAGGAGGGCTGCCGCCGCAAAGCCTGCCGGGAGATGGTGTCCTCTCGCCCTCGCCAGCGCTAGCATAGCAACTGCGCTTGACTACACATCCCGAATGATCGATGATGAGCACCGGTTACATAAGTGCTGCTTATCGATCTCGCAGCTGTGATAACAGCCTGGAGATAGCTACGAAAACATGTTGGGGTTATAAAAATAAAAATAAAACATAAGAATGATTAGCATGGACTGTGTGCTCCATAAAGCAAACAATAATGGTGATTGTCCTTTTCACCAACTCTCATTTTTTCATAAACTATCAAAAAAAAACCTAACAAAAACATATACAATAACATTTAAATAAACAACTAAACGTAATGATGGGAGTTGTTGTTTTTTTGCGTAAAGTTAAGTTGGAGTGCGGCTCCCTCTAGTGGTCAGACTGAGCATTGCAGTACACACACCAAGTTGCACAGTGAGGTTCACACTTTATTATTATTATTAATAATATTATTATTTAACACTGCGGTTGGGTGGAGCGCTTTGGAAGACATATTTTATCTTAACTACAGTAGAGTGAAAATATAACAACATCCTGCAGTCAAGGAAGTGTTCAAAAGGTGCACATTTTTCTAAATATATAATGTATGCAGGGATGAAACTATGTTTTCTAATCTGTCAGTATTTTGGATTACATTTCATACATCAATATATGATTCTGAATGTTCCATCATCATAAAATATCATGACTGCTAGTTGAATTGCTACATTTGAATGTGTTCTGACAGCAGCTGACCTACACGACTTCTAGTAAGCATGGAGAAGCATCGGCTTCATTGAAGCTTTTCTCTCTTATGGTGTTTTTAGCGACATGCATGTTGTGTCATGGTATCGCAACGGGGCAGTATCGGTCGCCGTCTCTGTATCCTCACAGAGGAGGCGTGGTGGCAGCCGCCCTCACTTGTGTCTGGAGCGCACCTGCAGCAGCGTGGGCGTCTGCTCCATGATGCGCAGCAGCAGGTTGTCGATGTAGTCTTCCAAGTCGCGGACCTGCGCCTTGACCTTCTTCAGCTCGCTCTCGCACTTCTCCAGCTGAGCCTGCTGGCGCTCGGACGCCGCCTGCTGCTTGTGCAAGTCCATGTCCTGCTGCAGCAGCAAGGAGATGAGCTCCATGTTGGTCAGGTGCTGGTACAAGGCACAGCGGTCCTCTGTGGGCTCCTGTTGGGGGGGTGGGGGCACACCAACATGTCAAAGGAGTCCCTTTGACGTTCATTCAAGTGTTTGTCCATTGGTATAAGGTGGATGATCGGAAGGATTGTCCTTGAGCGAGATGAAGTCATCACAACAACCAATATCCCAGGGTATTGATTACACTAGAGTCTTGAGAAATGCTTGCTGAGGCATTCACCAGCCTGGTGAATCCGTCTGTGATTTACTGTGGCCTTTTAATGACTCACAATAGATGAAAATATGAGCTGGAAACCTCATATTACAAATATACAACATAAGGTGGCCAGAAATATTTCAATATTGAACAAAGCAAAATTTGTTCTCAATCAGAAATCACTCCACACTCTTTATTGCTCTCTGATTCTACCATATCTTACTTATTGTGTGGAAATATGGGCTAATAACTATAAAAGCAATCTTCACTGGCTAAATGTACTGCAAAAAAGGTCAGTAAGGATAATTCATAATGCCGCCTACAGAGAACATACTAACTCCTTATTTCTAAAATCACAAATACTTCAACTTGCTGATATAGTTCATCTTCAAACAGCTAAAATAATCCATAAGGCTAAAAATAAGCAATTAGCTAAAAATGTCATCCAATAGTTCTCTACAAGAGAGGAGAAATATGATCTCAGGGAAGAAGTACATTTGAAACACTTCTATGCTAGGACTACGTTATGCTAGCCATAGCATTTCAGTATGTGGAATCAAACTATGGAATGGATTGAGTAAGGAAATCAAACAATGCACAACGATGAGCCAATTCAAGAAACAATACAAGCAGTTGATGTTTGCTAAATACAAGGATGAAGAGTCTTGAACCAGTCATGATGTGCTATATATATCACTATATTGACACTTACTATGGTACCCATTATGGCATTGGATGCTCATATCATATCATTATTGGTGCATTATTTAAAAAAAAACTGTATTATGGAAAGCAGGAAGTGAACAAATGTAACAGTTAGTGATTGTAAAAGTACCAGATGGAGGGGTAGGATTTAATAAGCTTTGCTTCTTCCTACTCCTTTTGGACATGTGGAACTGGGAACTGATTATGTGATGCATTCAATTGTAATCTGATGCATGTTGAAATGAAATCAAACCATTACCATTACTCGACTATCTGGACATCCACATTCAGATTTAGCTGCATACTCACAGAAGCATCACCAGATGACCAACATCTTATAAAGGTGTGTTTACCTGGATTTTCTCCGGCTCGGCCGCCACCTGCTGGGCACTGCGTCCCGGACTGATGGTGGACTTCAGTTTCTCCAGAACTGAACGACTCTCCTTCTTCTCTGACTGACTCAGAGGCTTCACAGGGTGGGATCTGCAGGGGTAGAGAGGTCAGCATGGATAAACCACCATGTCACTCCTTAGACTGTGAAATGCTGTATTTAAGATGATTCATGTCTTTTTATTCGTTTATATATCCATGTTATGACAATACATGGTGGCTTTAGTGAGTTAAAAGGAGGAACCGAGTTTCTAGTTTGGATCTTGAGCTGAAAGTTTGGGGATCCAAAGAAAAAGCAAAGCTCCATTGGTTGTAAATGGTGACATATATAAACGGGATTCCTACATATAAAGAGAGGAGGAGAAGAAGAAGCTGCTACAGTTGAACAGAAATGAGCATCAAGACCTGCAACGTCAAAGGAGCCCAGGAAGCATCTGACGCAACGTAAACATGACATGAAGAATCCATGTGAAGCGGTGCACAGCAGAATGCAGGACTTAGTGTGAATGCGTTTAAGCAGCAAACAAGCCAAGCAAACAAAGTGCACAAAATAAAAATGGAGCACGCGTGTCGTTTCCACCCTGACTAAGCTGCGTGTGATTCCCAGTGTGGGTTCTCTCACCTGCTCTCCTGGTGCAGGGGCAGGTTGCAAGCTGGCCGAGTCTCCTCAGGTAAAAGTGAGGTCAGTGCATTGAACCGGGGCTGCTCGGCGGTGGAGGAAGTGTAGGGGGCAACGCTCAGAGACCTGCTGACCCCAGCGCTATGTGGCCCAGTGCCTAAGGGACGTATGGAGGGGCAGCAGGCAGGGGGCGGGGGGAAGTGTGCAGGTGCATGAGCCAATAAGGGGGGAGAAGAAGCCTGCCCGGTTTTTGGAGGGCTTCTCAAATGAGGGGCTACCCTGGCGTGAAGGACTTCAAAAGCCATCTCAGAAGGTTTTCCATTCCCAAAGTCCCCTGATAAAAATTCACTGCTTGAAGATATTTGAGGCGTTTTATTCAAACTATCTAATTCCACATTGGAGGACAGAGATGCTTTCATGGGTTGATATGAAGATGGACCTTCCTTGACCAGACAAGAAAGCGGACCAAGATCAGTTCTGCTGTTCCCTCTTGACCCTCCTTTTGGTCTAACGCGTGCACTGACCACCCGCGGAGACACGTCCGTTTCCACTTGAGGGTTGCCGTTATCATCACAGCCGTTTTCGATCTGCTCTTTTTTATCGTCACTGGAATCACTTTCCAAATCAGGTTGGTTCCTCACGAGATGCTCCTGCGTTTCGCCGTTGTTTGTCTTCTGGTAAACTGTGGAGACTTCGCAGGCTGTGATGGATGCTTCGGTTCCTTCTGAAGGCAACTTCCTTTTGGGTGTTCTGGTGTCATCTTGAGACACTTGTGGACCGGTCCTGCTTAAGGTGCTTAGACCTTTGGCGTCATCAACTACCTCCGACTGAGAAGATCCATCGGAATCAATAAAGCTGATATCGGAATTATTCACATTCATGTTGTGATCACTTAAGTTTGGTGAGCAAGTCACATTGTTATTCATGCATACGGTTTGACTCATACTGGAAGACTCCAACGGCTCTACCGGAGGGGGAGTCTTTGGGAGAACATTAGACGACTTCCTCAAAAGTTCATCCACGGACATCTCCCAAGCTAGAAGATTCCTACGTCCTGCGTTGTTACAAGCGGGGAAAGCGGGCTGGCTCACGTTTCCCGTGCAAAGTCGCCCGTATAAATCTTGCTCAAAGAGCATACCCCCCCAGAAGTCACTGTTGTCTTCCAAGGGTTCGTACTTGAACTTCTGAAGTCTCTCTTCGGGTCTGAATCCTGATGAAGGGATGATCCTGTGACGTTGAACGTCTGAAACACTCGGCTGAAGCATCTTGGACTCCGCCTCTCTCCCGTGTTGCAGGGAAGCCACTCCCGTCTGGGAGAGCAAGCAGGCTTCTTTCTGGACCGCCAGCTCTTGGCCTCTGTGGAGCCAGCCATCAGAGTAGATCTCATTCACTGGAGGTCTTAGCGGTCTCCTTGGCGGTAAAGGCGGAGGCGCCTCCTGCCGCGTCTGGGCAGGGGTTCCCCGATACGTCAGAGTCAGATTGCCTTTAGGTGAGTTGAGCCTGCTTGAGGCAAACGTGTCAAACGAGTCTTCCCATTTCCGTGTGCTCTCAAACATGGAGGGTTTCTGTGCCGCTTTGGGTAAAAACTCAGGCAGCGATATCTGCCTGGTGACAGGCCTGGGGCGCTCCCGTTTGATGGAGGCCATGTTGTTAGCACCTTGAGTGGAACTGGGAGTGGCGTTGCCAGAGGGCTGGAAGGTGTGAAGGGAGGGTGAGGAGCCCGGTGCAAAAGGGGGAGACCTCTGCAGCTCCTCAAAGAAAGGGTTGGAAGGGGAGATTGGGGTCGATGGAGGGGTCATGGGATGGGTGTGACTCTCATTAATGGGTGAGCAGTGACCCCCAGCATGGGAGTCGGGGAGTGAGGAAGGAGGGGATATAGCTGAGGTGTTTTCTACTTTGGGAGAAACTTCCAGCCTGTAGAGGAAAAGAGGGCACAGTGGTCCTCTTAGTCAATCATGCGCCAGCCACCCAAACACAGTCACCAAAATATGAACTGACATTTGTGCTCCCCTAACATTACGCTTCTAAGACACAAAAGTAGCCAAGTGAAACAATCACAGAAATCAATAAGATGTGAAATGAAAATCAAAAGAAGCAAAGCAGATGCGCAACAATAATCAAGCATGAAGAAACCGTCTCCCTAAGCTCATATCAACATGTGGAAACTACGGTGTGATTCGGTGACACCATGGCTGGAAATGAGAAGACGCATGAAATAACTTAGCCCCCCCCCCCCTCCCAGGAGCAAATGAACCCCAACTGGGATGCACCTCGATGGACAGGGTTTCAAAACAAATGCCGTGGAGGCTTGATGGGACCCCGACATCCCATTGACTCACCTTGGCTTGTTCTGGGATTCCGAGGAGCCGAACCAGCCTCTGAGCCTCCCTTCGGAGGTTGATCCGGCCTGGTTGGCATCGGATTTAGCAGGGAGAGAATCACTCCTCCCTCCAGAGAATAAGGTCTTTTTTAGCTTCCACCCTTTGTCGGCGGAATCGGCAGCAGAGGGGAGGATTGGTGCTTCTGCCTGCAGAGGAGGAGCTTCTATCTCAGCTGGTCGAGCGTCCTTGTCCTCGTCCTTTTCTTCTTTCTTCCTGTCAAAGGACCAGCGTCTACCTTCGCCGACGACACCCTTGCTATCGCTTCGCTTGGTGAGGTTCTGGAGGGAACGGGACAGTGAGGAGGAATTTTCCAACAAGACCAACTTGGACGGAAGGGCTCCGGCGTTCTTTGGACTCGACGGCTCAGAGTCGTACACGTGACTGCCGTTAATACACAAGGAAGACTTGGACTGAGTCATGCTTTGACCTTTGAGAGACTCCACAGTAGGATTTGCCTTCGGGGCAGACGTTATGATCTTGCTAGCTTCATCGCTGTAGGCTCTCTTGTGGGTCAGAATCTTGGTGGCTTGCTGAGACGTGAGCACTGCGGAGGCAAACAAATGCGTTTAGAACCAACCGACCATCCATCCACAAAGGTTGAATCGAGGAAACTGGACTCCTCTTGATTGCGGAAGACGCTTATGCTTTCATCAAAAATGTTTTTGTAGTTCAAAGTGTTGGGGACTTCCTATTTAGGTCTCTGGTGGGTGTGTTTCCCTGCGGGTGGTCACAACCAGTGGTGTGTCGGTCATGAACAAACGGGTCAAAAGAACTAGTTCTTTTTTGTGAACGGAATGAACAAGGTCACCGGCCCTAAAATACCCGTTCAGTCTGTTCAGTTCGTTCAGTTGCAAATGCTTGTTTTTTTGATTGGCTGGAGAGTCAGTTCACCGTTCATTTTGCAGGGCGGGACTATCTGCGTGCCTGCCTATCATCGCGCCTCGCTCTTGTGGGTGGGTGGGGTTTAGATGACTGAAAGGCCGAGACCGAGAGATTGACCGACACAATCGGTGACCTTGTTCTTTCCTTTAAGCCGCTTTACCTGCCCACACGCAAAACGTTATACTATTATTATTTATTCTAAATTATTTCAATTATTTGTACAAATTACTGTTTACGCTGTACATTGTTCATATTTGATGTAATCTATTTATTCTCCACATCATTATTTATTATTATACGGGAGCCAGGCAACAACATTTCAATTGCCAATTTCACTGCTGTGTTATTGTGCAATAACAATAAAGAAAGTCTATCTATCTATCTATCTATCTATCTATCTATCTATCTATCTATCTATCTATCTATCTATCTATCTATCTATCTATCTATCTATCTATCTATCTATCTATCTATCTATCTATCTATCTATCTATCTATCTATCTATCTATCTATCTATCTATCTATCTATCTATCTATCTATCTATCTATCTATCTATCTATCTATCTATCTATCTATCTATCTATCTATCTATCTATCTCGATATTGAAGAGGGAATTGGAGGCTTCTGGAGCTGAATATCTATCTATCTATCCATTTTTTTTATGCTGCTTTGCCTCACTAGGGTTACGGGTATGCTGGAGCCTATCCCAGCTGTCTTAGGGCAAGAGGCGGGGTACACCCTGGACTGATGGCCAGCCAATCCCAGGGCACATATAGACAAACAACCATTCACACTCACATTCATACCTATGGACAATTTGGAGTGGCCAATTAACCTAGCATGTTTTTGGAATGTGGGAGGAAACCGGAGTACCCGGAGAAAACCCACGCATGCACGGGTAGAACATGCAAACTCCACACAGAGATGGCCAAGGGAGGAATCAAACCCAAGTTTTCCCGATGGCCTATGTGCTGACCACTGAATATAATCTAATATTACAAGAGCTAGTGTTCCTAATTAACTTTATGAATCCTTGGCCTACCAAAGAGCTAAAGGTTTGGCGCAATCGGCAAAATGGCCGCATCAAAGGGTTAACAGAATCTATCAATAAGCTGATCTATCTATCGATCTAAAAAGAACTAGTTCTTTTGACCCCTTCGTTCATGACCGACACACCACTAGTCATCACGTGTTGTTGCGTTATTGAGTCGGAACGAACGTGAACATGAGTGAATGGACTGACTCGAAACGGCTGACCGGGTCTATGCACAGGGGGGATCACAGGGTAACGACCAATTCACCGAAATGAGCGACATGAACGGATCTTTTTACTGAATGAACTGGAATGATCCGGTTCACTGAAATGAACGGTTTTGCCCACCACTCGTTACTCAACAAGAGGTTGTTCACCTGCCTGGTGGCAAAACAATTGTTAGCGGCCTCTCTTCCTGTGGAATGAGACAATCCTTGGGGGACAGCATTACCACGTAGCATCAACTTTTTCAGAATTACATTTGTTTAGCATTTGCAGCTAGTATTAAATTAGCAAGAAAGCTTATCAGTCTGAAAAAACATTTACCTGAATGACTATACGTATGGGGACCTGACATGTCCCTACAACCAGTCATCCATTCCTACCTGATTTTGTCAGGTCCTGCTCTCCATAGTGGGCGTCCACTCTTGGTACGGTGGTGTAGATAGGCGAGCTGGGGAGATCTGAGAGCAGGCCGAGAGAGGGCGGAGGGCTAAGGGTGTCGCTGCCTATGGAAGAGGTGCTGATCTCTGAGGCCAGTGAGGAGCACGACCTGGTGTTGGATGACTTCCGTAACCTAGCCGTGAAGAAATCTTTCATCTTGCTTCTCTTTTCTTCAGCTATCTCTGCGTTATCTCGCCTGAGGGCCGCGCCTGCGCTTTCATCCCCCGATGACTGTGGACCGGTGGATGCAGAGAGGGCGGCGTAGCGGCCCGGCAGGATGGCAGACGACGACTCCACATCGGGGCGTTTCCTCCCCGTAACGCGATCTTTGAGCTTGCCGAAAGCGGAGCGTTGCTCGTCCTTGGCGGTCAGGTCAAACATGCTAGCCGTCATGTTGTTGCGAGTGAACTGGACCGTCAGCTGCAATTCGCCACGTTCCTTTTCCTTCCGTCCTGCTTTGGAGTGGAGCTTGAACCACCTGGGAAATATCACACCTACGTTAGGACAGTTATCTTTCTGGATCATTCTCAGAGTCAGTAGCTTACTTCCTGGTTTATGGAGGAGGATGAGCACATGGATGTCATCACTTTATTTGACATATATGCACCTTTATCCAGATTGTCACCAACATTAAACGGCTTCTTTCTTGGCACATGAACCACCCATCGTGTGGATTTGTGGTACAATGATTTACTACATCAAAATGATTACTTTATTCATCTCCATATTTACAAAAAATGGCATAATAAACTTGAACAAAAATTTAGGATAGGAGATGTAAGAAAAATAAGAAATAAGAATATATTTTTTTATCAAATAAAACTTGTAAGGTATTTTATTTATGAAATAAAATTGCCTTGCCAGTGCACCAAAAAAAAAGATCAACAACAATGAAAAAAAAAAAAGATTGATTTCCTTCTGGAAATGCCTTTCGTGTATTACATAATCAGCCAATATTGCTGCAGGGCTCTAAATAATGTCACCGCTGTCTGTGACAACTCAACATTTGGTGCTCATTATGAGACAATATCAGCTCTTAAATCTTTGTTGGGACAAATCCACAAGTTTTCCTAAAAAGAGCAAAGAGAAATTCCGAGTGTGCTTCACAAAGTGTGGAGGGGGCGGGCGGAGAAGCCACAATTGGAGCCAGATGTGCTGCCTGCTCTGGTGGAAACATCACACTAGTCAGTGAGTGCTGCTACAGTCCATCACCTGGACCAAAACTACCTCACAACTCCTTCGAATGTCTTCATCTAATACAAGCCATGTGTTCATGTTGTTCAGCTGTTTACACGTCCCACCAGCACGTATCTGATAGTAATGCAGGATAAAAATATCAGGTGGATGTCATCCCAACTGAAGAAGCTATGAGGAATGTTATCCTAATGTGTCATGTAAACTTCCACTCTTTAACAGCATCATCATAACGCTAACAGCAACCCAGGCTTTCTTTACAATCTCTACTGCAGGAGTCTCAAACACGCAGGACACTAGTTTGAGCCCCCCCCTTGATATGAAAGTTTAATGTTAGTGCGGCCCGCACAAGTTTGATATGGATGCTGTATGGTATCATGTACCCAGAAAAAATTATTACGTTTGATTAATGTTCATGTTAAAGGTTAAATAACTGTTAATAGTTATCCTCCCTATCCGTGTGGAAGTGGTAAGTTTTTGGTTATTTAAGTTTAAAGGAAATAACTTGAAGGCTACCGTTTAGGTCGCTAGCTCTCTAGTTTGCGAGTTAGCATGTGTCTCAAGACCCTGCAGTTGCGCAATATGTTGTAAATAAAAAGAGTATAAATGTGACTATAGTCGTGTTTTGTCATGTCTACAGGGCTCTAATAATGCTTTGTTCATTTTAATCTGAAAAAAATCATTTGTCTACCCACCAACTATATGTGGTTTCTTAAGTTTTTTTTTATTATTTGCCGTTTTATTATTATTATATTTATTTATTACTGATTGATTGATTTTCTTTATTCTTGATTTGTTTTTTTTTATTTTTCATCTTATTTTGTGTAGAAAAATAAAAAAAAAGATATTTGAGAACAGTGGAATGTTTTATCAGAGCTTTTCTTGTAGAAAATCGGAACCAAAGCAAAGTTTATTCATTTTTCTGTTTTTAATAAATGCATTTTTTTTTTTGAAAACCTGATGCAGCCCAGTCTCACCCAGACCCCAGCTCCAGTGGCCCCAGGTAAATTGAGTTTGAGACCCCTGGTCTACTGTATTGATCTTTAAAGGTGTTTGGAATTCCGCAGCTCCAATTAGTTACAATGAATATTTGATTTTATGTCTCCAGGACATAACATAATTGGTACTATTAGAGATATGTTGCCAGATGGGCTGAATCTTCCATCACTGTGACATGAGCCAAACCACGTGATCCTGCTTCAAGACAACAAAAATAAAACTTACTCGTCTCTCGGACACATCCCATCCTGGAACATGCGATCCAGCGGGATGACTGTCTGACCCAGAAACACGTCCAGTCCAATCAGGACCCGGTGCATGACGGTCAGGATCAGGTCGGCGCTGCCGGGCGGGTAGGCGCTGCGGCCGCATCCGCCCTCCTCCAGGATGCCAGGGAGGAGCTCGAAGCAGCACTCCTCGCCCCACTCGGGCACCTCGGCCTTGTCCACCAGGCCCGTAGTGTACTTGTCCTTGCCCACCTGGACCACCGCGTACAGGTAGCGGCTGCCGTGCTTACTCTTGGTCCGCAGCCCCCTCGCCCGAAGCACCGTGACATTGACGTGCGTGGGCACCCACCGCTGCTCATCGTCCAGATCGATGAGCGACATCATCTTGCACCGAGCTGTGTCCCCGAAGTGGACGTCTCCGAGCCTGGCCGGGTTCGCCCCAGGTCACTCGTCAGGCTGCAGGGCGGTCCAATCTGCGCACATCCATCCCGGGCCCAGCCAGACACACCGTGTACCGAAAGGGACCGCGTACTGTTGAAGCTGCAGAATAGCCAACGGAAAAAGCAAAAAGGAGATACCGGGATGTCAACATAGCCTGAAGTTCGTCTGGGCGGAACCATCAGTGTCACATGGTCGATTTGAGGTCCACGTGTGTCCAATCTGCAGTACGTCATTGCGTCATTGTGACGGGATGATGCAAGACAAAGATGCGCCATGTGAAATAGAGACACAAGCGGTTAGACGGGGTTTAGAGTGCACGATAGACAAAATAAACATTGCTAAACATAAACATAAACAACATACGTAGGCTATGACGATTGTGGTGCAGTCCTTTAGTGACGCCTTGTTCCTTCGCACTGCAACTCTGGCGTCCTCTAGTGGACGTCAGGGGGAAAGAAAAATCTAACATTTTGGTAGAAACAAATGGAAAGAATATTTCTTCCAAACAATAACCAATCGAATAAACATATAAAACTAGAAATGCACTCAGGAGATGGCAGACCAAGGTTCCCCACATATGTCACTCGGGGTGAGGGTATGCTGGAGCCTATCCCAGTTGTTTTTGGCTGAGAGGCGGGGTGCACCCTGGACTGACACAAACTAACAGCTTGCCTGATAGCTGTCCAGTTGAGATTGATAGATGATTGACAGCTTTGCTACTTAACTTTATTCATCAATTATAAAACATAAAGTGAAACAGATTTAGTAAAAAATGAAATCTATTGTTTCTTTTCACAGTGTCGATAAGAGCCATTTCAAAGGATACAGGAGTGATACAGTTAAAATGTTCACATTCAGAGCACAACAACATAACGCAACCTTTTTAAGGTTCCAGTGGCACTTTTCTACTTGCTTTTTTTTTTGTAAGTAAAAAAAACTGGAACACTCGCACAGAGGTTTATATTACACATCAAGTACACAACATTGTTAACGAGGCTAATGGTACATTCAGATGTAGATTGGCCAAAAATAACGACTGAGAAGTGAAAATCTCCTTGATAACAGGAGGAAAGTGCACATAAAGATGCTGTGCTGTGCTACAGTTGGGGCTGCCAAACATTGTAATGACATACATGCTATAATACTGCTAAGCCGGTCGTAGGTCAAATTTAAGGCATTGTTGTATATGGCAGCAGCACCTGGGGGGAGATGACATACCTAAAAACAAATTTAGGAGACATCATTGACCTTTTGAGCTTTGGTTGAAGCTGCACGGGTGAGCACAGCAGTGAGTCAGTCACTTGAAAGAGCCAAAGAGGACCAATGAGGACGCATCACCTGCAGAAACAGGACACATGAGTATTGTTCATGCAAAAGTGCACAGGTAACGGGGCTCATCGCTCATTTAAAGGTGCTTCATCACAGCGAAGGATGAGGTGGAAAAACATTTTATGCTGGGGGGAACAATTCTAAAGTTACTTTGTGTAATGGAGATGCTTTGTGGGTTAACGGTCAGGACATGCCACAGTCTCAAATGTCCCACTTTGTAACATAATTGAACAATAACAATGGAAGACTTAAAAGTGGCACAAAACCCTTTTTAGTGTCTAACCTGGGTTAGATGATTTTTGTGGGTGTTTTTAGGCTACAAATTTGACTCAAAAGAGGCCTGTAATAACCTCAGGTGGAATGTTTTTTCATGATGTCAACCAGGGCTATATACCGCCCATACCGCCCATGAGTGCATTCAATCTGACACACCATGCAATTCTAAAAACAAATGAAATCTCAGAGGAACCATTATAAAAGCATCTCATTGACTGACAGTAAAAGAGTGTAAAGTGACCGCATATGCTCTTGTTGTTCGCCGCTTTCAGTCTAACTGGCCGTTGTGACATCCTTTCATATAGAGCTCGTCCTGTGACAGGTGTCCATCAAAGCTGTCCATGTAGATGCCGCCAACGCCGCCGCCGACGGTGCCCAGAAACGTGCCCACGGCACGGCCCTGCCGAGCGTGTCCGACGGCATCGCTGAAAACTTTATTGATCTGCTCCTCCGAGGGCATCCACCAGTCTGGGTTGGAGGCACAGTGCATCCGGATGAACTCTGACGGGAAAACATACAGCAACAAAAGAATGTTATTTGGTTCAGTCGTATGTTTAGTATGCTGTCCCTGAGAAGCAACTTACTAACAAAAACAAGAAAGAAGGAAGAAAGGAGACAGAGCACAGAGTTCTTCACTGCTGTGTGAGTTATATGAATATCATAAAATGGCGTGCAGGAGTCTGACTCAAAGATGTCACTAACACTAAAATCATCACACAGCAACCTAACACTCAAAAGGTACATAAGAAATCTACAAATGCCAAATGCCTATTTTAACTTTTTTTCCCCATAATGTGTGCAGAAGTAGGGGCTACACGGCTTCAAGTCAAAGGTTTGAAGGAAACCACTGAACGACGTCATGTGAAAAAAAGGGTATAGCGCACCAACTTTGAAAGTGTTTGTTAACAGACGTGGTCCAAATTCCCAACCTAAGAGGCATAGAGAATGAGCAACCGTAACAACAACCGTCTTTACAACAGAACCAGCCTGTTGGTACCTCTGAGGCAGCTGACTTTGACAGGGTTGAGCGGTCGCCTCTCCAGGCCCGGCTCCCTCAAGTGGACCGAGCGCTTCCTTTTGCCGAGGCCGCAGGAGAACTTGAGCTCGTCGGTGGTGAAGACGTAGCGGATGAGGTAGCGCAGCAGCCGCCTGCCGTCCTTCTTGGAGGAGTTGACGGCCTCGTCCCACTGCTTGCTGGTGATGAAGAGCGGGTAGTTCTCCAGCAGCTGCTTGCTTCCCTGCAGGGAGAAACCAGGCTAGAATGCTTTTTTCCATCCATCCATTTTCTATAACCCTTATCCTCATCAGGGTCGTGGGGATATGCTGGAGCCTATCCCAGCTGACTTCAGGCAGAGGCGGGGTACACCCTGGACTGGTGGCCAGCCAATCACAGGGCACATATAGACACTCACATTCATATTTAGAGCCAATGAACCAAACATGCATGTTTTTGGAAAGTGGGAGGAAACCGGAGTACCTGGAGAAAACCCACGCACACACCGGGGAACATGCAAACTCCACACATAGATTTGTTTTCACTTATCTTCATTTGAAACCACCAACCTCAAATGTCGTCTGATGCTCTTCTTCCTGCAAATATATCGATTTTTAATTGCTAAACACATATTTTCCCAACCAAAAGACACATGCACAGTAGGTTCTCTGAATATGGCTGACATTTCAAGTGTTCTTCTTACCTCTGTGAGCTGCTCTTCTGGTATCGGCGGCATCAGCTGATTGTGAAACTCAAGAACATTCTTGAAGTAGTCAAGAACATCTTGACAGGGAACTATGTAGAAATGGGAGTACAACAATAAGAGGAACCCATTATTCATTAACCCTTCAGTCACACACCGGTGGTGGTAAACTATATCTGTGTCCACAGCTGCCCTGCGGTAGTCTGACGAAGGAAATGTGATGACCTGCTCTACCTCCTGAGCCACTGCCACCCAATGAGAACAGAAACACGAACACACAGCGACACAACGCCCCGAACACTGTAAATCTCCATTCATCACTTCCAGTGTGGTGTTTCTTTGATGGACACACCTGGGACATTCTCCAGCTTGTTGCGAAGCTCCTCGTTCTCCTGCTGCAGCGACAACACCTCCTGCTCTAGTTCCAAACAACGCGGGCAGCAGCTCTCCTCCTCGTCGTCCTCCTCGGGCAGTGTGGAAGAAGGGTGTCCGTATGAGTCGGATGGTGTCGGGGAGCCCCATCCACCTAGGGTGCGTCTTAGAGGAGACACGGGCTCCGCTGAGTGGCACTGCTGCTCCTCATCCATGCCCACCACCAGACGGCCTTGCTGTGGCTGCTGCTGCCCTGAGAGCAGATAGTTGTGCAGGGAGTCTGTGAAGATGCGGAGAACTGCAGAGGTCTGTTGTTGGTTCAGATGGCTTTGTTGAGCCTCCTCCTCCGGCTCGGTGGGGGAGGAGGAAGAGCTCTCTTCAGGCTTGGACTTGCTCAGTGTGGAGCAACGATGGACCAAGGTCACATCCTCCAGCTTGATGTTGGTTGAGGGTTTGGACGACGGCGAGGGCTCCAGCAGACGCCCGTTGTTGAGGAGGCTGAGGACTCGACTGCATTCCTTGGCAAAGGCGTCTAAGATGAGCCGGTTCTCTGCACAACAATGATAAAAACAGCTCAGTTAACGGTGGATGTGTTAAAAGAAATAAAACAATAATTTAATAATATGAATTATTGTGGTTAACAGGTGTAACGAGGAACCAATCAAAAAATGACTGATCAATGATCTTTGTAAGTATAGTATTTAATAGTATTTATTAATTTCATTCAAAAGAAGTATAATATAAATCCAGCCTTTTAGTCCAAGGACGTCGCCCATAATCATTGAGATGTGTCTATCAGTCTGCCACAGATGTGTGGCTTTTATTAATAATACGATCTTGCTGTTGTCACTGTGCACTCGTGGTGATGTGGCTGATATCGTCCACCCCCTGCAACCCCGCCTTTCTCCCCTCTCATGTGTGGCACAGTGAGCTGAGAAGCCTCATAAAATGTCATTAAAACCAATGCGCTCGGCGGTGGAGAATTTATGAGGCCCATTTGTTTTAATCGCAGCACTTCGAGAAGGGCATTTTTTTCTTTGCCTTCTGCCTTAGTCTATTTCCAGTCATCAAAGAACAATCAGTGAAGAGGATGAGTCGTGTATTCTACTTGTCATTGTCACTTTGGTGGTCCATTTAAGATCAGTTAATTTTATTTACCTTCTCTTCTTCCTTAATACAGTGGAGCCTTGCCGTTAACACTGGTGTTGTACAATTTGAAAACGTAACCAGCAACACGTTTTTCTAGCTTTTTGCTACTTTGTCGGCCACACAATAAGTGGAAGCCATTTTCAGATCCGCACCTACTAAATTTAGAAGAAAAAACACATTTGTGCTTATATAAATAGCACCGGTGTATAAGCCATGTGCAGGTCATAAAATGATATATTGTGGTTGGCATGAGTCCATGGCGACCACACAGCTCTTTATTTGACAGGAGCCAATCACGAGCTATGAAAAAACTCACAACGAGCTTGTTAACCAATTGAAAGTTGCAAGAGGCCACGTCTGACTCACAGTGTCATCTTCCAAATGACATTAAACTCATCACACAGCAACTTAACAATCAAAACGTACCCAGGGAATAGACGTTATATTTACCCATATGAGTTTAAATTAACAAACAGCAGCGATTTACTTACTCATAATGCGTAATTAGAAGTTCATTGGAGGACTAGCAACATGAATGGATGATGCTGCAATGCTCTCTCTGCCCACCAGAGGGAGCAAGATGAGCCTAGAGCACAGAAGTGAGGCTGATGTCATTGCAGCACCCCAACAAATGTGTTGCTCAGATGTAATGCCTTATGGGAAAGCTGAAATTTATTTTTTTCATTTAAACATTTATTGGTACATGTTTGTATATATATTTATTTTAAATTTACTGCATGCTGAATTTAATATTGTTGTCAGTAAGATGGCACCATGAGACAGACTGATATGTTGTTATACTGTTCCTATACACTATATAGGCAGACACACTCACTATCTATTGTCTAGATCAGTGGGTCTCTTTACTGAGTTGGCTCCAAGACCCACCATCACTCCTCACTGACAAATGGGGACCCAAATGGTGGACATTTTTCAACACAAACTTCTCAAGTATACTGAATTTAAAGGCAATGTTTGCAACACATCGGTTGCAGTAGTGAGATGCCATCCCAGTTTGTGGCGTGCTCTTCTTCAGCAGATCAGCAGCTGTGTCTCGGAAAGATTTTACGTTAAGTTCACACTTCTTCTAACATCGGCATGCTACCTGGTGGCAGCATGTAAATCAAATAGCACAGACAAGAACGCAAGCCACATTCACAGACATTATGTCATTCCATTATTGTTATTTGGCTCAGACAAGGACTTGCGACCCACTTTTTGGTTCACGACCCACCTACAAATGAATTGCTCCCTTTGGGGATAAATAAAGTTTTCTGAATCTGATTTGGGAATCACAGGTCTATATGAATGCCTGTAGCGGCTTTGTATTTTGCCACTTGAGACTTTCCTGTGCTATGTGCAACCCTTGTATGTTTACATGATAAAACCCATGAATTCAAACAGTGGGTAACTTTATTTTACACGTTTACGACCATTTTGAATTGTAAGTTAATAATGATTTCATGATGGCAACACTTTGATCCATTTAATGTGAGTATTTTTTTTTCCAAAATCCCCCAAATCTGATATTAAATGATGTCTGACTCGAGTGGTTCCAATATTTGAGTCCCTGCTCGTCATACACGTCTACAGGTTTATTATTACGCTACCTGAGATCACACTGAACTGCTGCAAAGCAACAATAAAGCCGCAGCGAGCTGCCAAGTGTGATAAAGAGATTAAAAACTGATTAGAGGATGAGATGTCTCATGTTTAATTTCGCAACAGAAGGGAATTGGATTCATTGCTTTCATCTCAGGGTTTGTCGGGCTTGGACGCGCCCTCCCATCCTTCCTGGGCTCAAAGCCCCCCCAACCCTACAACCCCTGTGAACAGCAGCTTGAGGGGGGTGGCAAGCAAGAACATTGTCTTTCAACAGGAGAATATTTGGGGTACACACACACACACACACACACACACAAACTACATGTGTAGTCAATTCAGTCCGATGCCATTTTGCACACTAGAGATCCAATCATGGCTGTTCTCATTACAGCTGCACATCAATCAAAGCTAACGAGGAAAAAAATGAAGAACTGAAACAAAACATGACGCCTTGGGAGTGCATATAAAATAGATGCTGCTAGTATCATTCGTTTTTTTCGTTCACTGCATTGAATTGGATGCGTTATTGATAGTGGTATCTGACAAGAAAGCCAAAAAATGCCCCTCTTTATATTGTGAATCTGTGACAACATAAGATGTTTTTTCATAAAAATACACATAAAGCACAATGACGTGGAGGTGGCTGACATTCCCCTGAAGCCAAAGTTGTAAACCTACCTGAGCTTATACCAAACGTGCAGTCTGGAGACTCCTGCTTCAGACGTCCAGGGGACAATCTGGACTCGGCTATGCCGCTGATGGCGCTTCTCTGATGGGCACCCAGAGCGGCGCCACCCGCTGTCGCCACCACCGCTGAGGTGGATGTCGGGACCCCGCAGCTGGGCCTGGTCTCGCCGGAGAACCTCTGACGGTGGTAGTGCTGCGTCTGGAATGGGTGAGGCTGCCCGGAATGTAAGACGAACTGACGACCGTCACAAAATAGCGGAGGCTCCATGACGGCGGAGCGGTCGAGGCGCGACTTCTCTGCCGGTAGCTTGCTGTGGAGGCTCCTGGCGGGGACGCCGCGTCTCATCTTAGCAGCGGAGGGGCCTTCGTCGGCGGGCTGCATCCCCCCCTCCATCCCTTCCTTCCAGGCAGCCAGGTGGGTGCAGGTAAGGACTGGTGCGTTTGATCGATCCGTCACTGTCTGGCTCGGTTCCCCTGGTACACACCGAGAAGAGGAGGGAGGGTGATGAGGCTAATATTTACTGACATGACGCCTCTCTCCAATCCCCAGGCGGGAGGGTCGATGTTGAGACTGGTCCGGGGGGGCGCCGGGGACAGGCGGGACTTGCTTTCTTTGTAGTCCACATCCCTGTAGACACAACAGGACCGTAAAACTGTTGTGGAAAAAAAGAAAAACAGCATATTAAATCTGCAAAATTAGGTATTATGTTCTGCACAATACACGTGCCTATCCTTAGACGTGTTTGTATAAGTAAAACAAAGGTTGAAATATAAACACCCCTCGCTGCATTTGATGTTGCTCAAAACTAACGCTATTTGGAAGATTGAGTTTATCCAAACCTGCCTCCGACTGGGTGGACTGAGAGCAAAAGTTACTTTTACCGCAAGGGGGCGCCATATCCACACATATGCGCACAATCATGGAAGAAACCGCTGTTGGATAAGTACTAAACCCCCACACTGATTCTTGTATTGTCTGGTTTTCATAATAAATGTGCTAATAGTAAAAAAGCGATAGCCGTGTTGTTCTTCAGTAAGGTTGGTGAAAATATAAAGAACAAAGAGCATTACTTGACATGACATTATGTCATGTTGCTAAAAGATAGCTCTTTGACAGTGATCGACGGTTATCAAAATAGCTAGCTTGGATTGCTCAACATTAGCCAGGTGTGCCTAATATTAAGGAGCTCGTGTGCACATTAAAAACGTCACGCCAAAGTTCCTGCTGACATATTGATTAAAAAAACACATAATGAACTAAAAACATTCGAAGAGACTACTTATATCCAATAATTCATGGGGTTTTAAATTTGGTGCGACTGATCGCTCTGCTCTTACGTGCGCGTTCTCGCCAATTACGTCACCACAAGCTCCATCTATGGACAGAGCAGGGCGCCGGACTTGAGCGCACATAGCGGTGGAGCTCCGCGGGAGGAAGTCCACGCAGAAAGCCAGACATTGACACAGGACAGACGATGAAGAGAAGAGCAAATGGAAAAGATCCAGGTTGTTTTCATGGGAGAAAAAGACAAAGTTGAATCATTTCCAAAGTGACACAAAGTGGGCTAAAAGGAGTTTAGGAGTTTTGGTGCTGCATTCACTGCCTCCTTTTTTGGATGTAGTCAAGATGCCTTAAGTGGATCAGGTTTGCCCCTCACTCGGATCCCCACATCATCACCACCCGTTTTTTCCTTCCCCGCCGGGATGGTCCGCCTGCTCAGCTGCCTCCTGCTCGGATATGTCACTTGGAACCTGCGGATCTCGAACGCCCAGGGGGAGTACTGCCACGGCTGGCTGGACGGTAACGGCAACTACCACGACGGCTTCCAGTGTCCGGAGGACTTTGACACGTCCGACGCCACCGTATGCTGCGGTTCATGCTCGCTGCGCTACTGCTGCGCCGCCGCGGACGCTCGCCTGGAGCAGGACGGCTGCACCAACGACCGTCCGGCGGACAACACCGAGTATGCCGCACGTAGGTCCAATGTCTTCTCTCTACTGTGCCAATAAACATGCATTTTTAATTAGACAGCAGAAAAAACAGCATTTTGTATTTTAGGACAAACATTTTGTCAGGTTGTGTGACTGGGTTTAGTCATATTATACATATTCTATAGCACTAGTTTCATCTTAAATCAAATAAATGAAGCCATTCACTTTCAGTGTTTACATGTGACCTTTTTTCAGGGTACATAACCTGAAGAAGAACCTTATTTTTGTTATCAATGTTTATCATAATTTGAAGTCGATAACACTGCTTTCTTTCATAGTGTGCAGCTGAATTGTAATACATGGCATTATAAATTAAACAAAACAACCATTTATTTACTTCCTGACGTCTTATTTAGACGGGGAAAGGGTACTTTTAATTAGAGGTGATTGACAGTGGCTTTTTACCGATACACCATTGTCCAGCACTTTATTACCTACAGTATCACAACAGCGACCGATATCAACGCAGTATGAGCAGCAGCTCTCCCCTCAAACTAATGTCAGGTGACATCCTGTGCAATGAATGAACATATTATGCTTCCTTGACTGTGATGCCATTAGATACATATACTGCAAATTGCAATGGAAGTTGCAGAGAAAGTGCCACGTTCATTTTAAACATTCAGTCTCAACAAAGTCATTAAAAAAATCATGAACAATATTGAACTAAAATAAGTAAGACAGGTTCAAAAATAAGAATCAAATTTAAAAATGCTGGTAACAACATCATTTTGAAAGCTGCATATTTCCATGTGGCACAAACATCCATATAGGAACAAAGTAAATTGCAAAGTATGAAGCTTTGGACTAATGCAATCAGTGAAATTCTGAATTAGGCTCGTCTATGGGTGAGTTTGAGTGATTTGTGGGTTTGAGGTGTGATATTAGAGTCTTAGTATTAAAGGAATATGCCTTGCACCCACCCCCAGTGGCGCTTTGCATATTTACTAGGGATGCAACTAATGATTATTTAAATAGCAACTTCTTTATTCAATTGATCATATAAAAAAAAAACACTTTTTCTTTATTGTTTATATCTGTGAAGTTGTGGAATTGCCACTTGTGACATGTATTTTCTCACAGGCAATTTGTACTCTCAAACATTTGCAGCATTTCTTGAAATGTAACAACAAGTAGCATTTATTTTGCCATGACTTTCTGTGAACATAAACAATTTTGTATCTGCTTTGCCTACCATATATCTCACCGACCGTCAGGACAAAGGCTCTTAAAGTGTAGTATTTTTTTCAAGATGGGAAAATTGAGCCGGGTTGATATATTTGAAGTGGACAAGTTTGTTTTGTTGCCATTTATGTTGCTACCACTTTCGAATAAACTGGGCGTAATAGATTGTTCGTGGGTTTTCCCTCCTAACTTTGACGACATTACCTCATCAAAACAAATGTATGACTGACAAGAGGTTTCACTCTGTTCCCCATTGTTCTATGAAACATCTAGGTGCTCAACTTATGCAGAGTGTCACAGCCTACCGCCTGTTTGGAGAGAAGAGATGAGGAAAACAGACATTATTGAAGAATGACGTGTTGTAATTATCATCGATTGTGTGATTCATGAGGATAAGCCGTATAGAAAACGGAAGGATGGATGTGTGATTAATTGATTTATTACTGTGAGATGATGAGCTTCCCAACAGAAGCGTTATGGGAGTTTAACTCATCAGGTGATAACTAACGTAGAAATTCAAGGAGTTAACCTGTTCCATCCGATATCATACCACATCCAATCCAAGAGTTGCATCAAAAAGCAGACATTTAGTGGGATGACATAATAAGAATGTATAATTAGGCACAGCTCTCTTACTGTGAAGTCATTCCTTTGGCTTCCTTGAAACATTTCAAAGTATAACATGAAGTCATTGTCGCTTGTGAAAAGTTAACAGTGGTCCACTTGAGAGCTTTATTCGGTTCAAATTTCCCCAAAACGGATCAGCCAGCCAGCGGGTCGGCCAGCCAGTTGACCTCACACAATTTCCCTCCTTTTTTTTTTTTTTTAATTCCCTGAAAAAATAAATAAACACTCAAGTGATTTCCTCCTGAGAAGTGTACACACTTGGTGGAGTGTAACCTGAACTGTTTGTGTTGTTCCCTGCTAGAATGTGTACCTGTGGAGGAATACATAGAATTGATTGGTAACATGTGAAATACTGTAGTATTCCTGGACTGGTTGCATTTTCCGGCAAATCTGAGGTTGTTTTGAGATTTCTGTTCATAAAATGTAAACAGCCCTACAGCTCCCCGTTACGGTTTAATGTTGGTTGTTTTGACTGTCTACACTGAAGTGACCTGTATCCTGTCTCAGTGTTTACATTTCCAACAAACCAACGCTTTCTCTAATGTTTTAAAAATCCACTTTTTCTTGTTTTGGTCCATCAACAAAACTACTGCAAAAACCCTTTTATTTGATTATGACACAGCATGCAGTGTTCTGTTGCCATTCCATAACAAACGTGTCAGTTCTGTTGATGATAAAAATCATACTTTATAATATAAACAGCAAAAAATGCTTACCAACTTTACTTTGATGGAAACCAGGTTTGACTGGAGGAATCTCGTTAAATACTATACAGTGGTGCAAAGACTCGTATTAGTACAAAATAGGTCGTAATTCAGTGCTAATCCTAAACATTATCAAATAAAGTTGATAATGTGATAATTGTGATTATTTCAGATTAGAACAAGCAAAGTTGTTCATTCATTCATTTTCTACCGCTTATCCTCACGAGGGGTGCTGGAGCCTATCCCAGCCGTCTTTGAATGAGAGGCGGGGTACACCCTGGACTGGTGGCCAGCCAATCACAGGGCACATATAGACAAACAACCATTCACACTCACATTCATACCTATGGACAATTTGGAGTGGCCAATTAACCTAGCATGTTTTTGGAATGTGGGAGGAAACCGGAGTACCCGGAGAAAAAACTCCACACAGAGATGCCCGAGGGTGGAATTGAACTCAGGTCTCCTAGCTGTGAGGTCTGCACGCTAACCACTAGTCCACCGTGTAGCCTAAATCATATCATATATAATACTGAATGTGTTTAAAATAGTGTCACACTAAAACAATCGCAGTGTTTTTAGTTGTCCATCCGTCCATTTTCTATACCGCTTATCCTCATCAGGGTCACGGATGTATGCTGGAGCCTATACCAGCTGACTTTGGGTTAGAGGCGGGGTACACCCTGGACTGGTTGCATTGCTGGATGTATTCTACTTAAAATATGCAGCATTAATTTTCTGTGCCGCTTGTCCTTATTAGGGTCACAGATAAAATGGAGTCTATCCCACCTGAAGGCTGCATAATATGAACTATCCAAGTTTTTTTTTTTTTTTTTTTGGGGGGGGGGGGGGGGGGGGTGTTTCACCTTATGGTGGTATCGAGATATTCTGGTTATCGTGAGTCATGTATCGCAAATGGTATCGGACGATGAAGTACCCTGAGATTCCGAGTCCTAATTAAAAGTCATAGTTGAAAGGGGACCCGTTATGCTTTTTCCCACTTTTCCGACCCATAAATGTGGTTGGAATGTTGGATTCTCGTGTTAAACAATCCAAAGTTTCAGAGAATGAGCCCTGAAAGAAGTTAGGGATTCTGTTTAGTCAACATTTCATGTTCTTACCTGATTATTATTTGCCTGAAGCTGTCGGCTCAGCTGACGAGTGTCTTCCCTTTCAGAGCCGGTCTACATGCCCTTCCTCATGGTGGGCAGCATCTTTGTGGCTTTCGTGGTGGTGGGCTCCCTGGTGGCCGTCTACTGCTGCACCTGCCTGCGTCCCAAGCAGCCCACCCAGCAGCCCATCCGCTTCTCGCTGCGCAGCTGCCAGGGCGAAACCATCCCCATGATCCTCACCGCCGCGCCACCCAGCATCCGCGCTCCCTCGAGACAGTCCAGCACGGCCACCACCAGCTCGAGCTCGGCGGGGGGCGGGAGCTCCATGAGGCGCTTTTCCATCGGCGGGCAGCAGCAGCAGCAGCACGGTTGCCTGGTGTCAGCTACCGTCTCCTCGCCGGCTTCTACTCCGACACAGACGCATCAGACATTGCCTCCGCCACCGCTGCCGCCCCCTTACACGTCCCCTCATGCCCTACCCGCCAGCCATAATCCCCCACACCCCCCTCAGAGTGCCGCTTTCCTGCTGCCCCAGCAGTACTTCTTCCCCCTGCAGCCAGACCCCTTTGCTTCTGCGAAAGGATTTGCCGACTTTGGGCAAAGTTGACAGTTGGACGGGACGGGGACGGAGAGGACAATTAGTCTCGGGAGCTGATTGGACGACCTTGAGAGGACATGCACTTTTGTATATTATGTACAGAAAGACATTCCGGAACCAGGGATTTCTATTTTTGACAATCTGAAAGATGTGTTTGGTGTCTCAGTGGACCGAAGCGGAGGCTGCCAGCTCTCAGCAGACTTCACAGCAGGAATGCGGCGCTGAGATCCGTCATTGTCAGTGCTCAACGGGCCTGTCGGTGGAGGCTTAGGTTGCATCAACAGGTAGCGACTGGTTAAAAAAAAAAATAAAGGACTTCTCCTGTGTGTGCGGCGCCGCTGCTTACCCGACTGTGAAACTGAACCCGGAATCAACACTGGACCGTCTTCCCTTGACGCATCGCCGCCGTAGCAACGTTGATTGTCAGGATTTGTCACATTCCGCCTGTCAGCTCTTGTCTGTTCTTGTCACTTTCTATCATCTTCTGCTTTTCTTGCAAAATACACTTTCTCACGACCTTTACTGAATATCTTGACTTGCATCTTTTTGTGTGAGGAATCACTCAAAAAGCAAATGATGGCTCACAAATGTTCCCAAAACTATTGGGACATCCACCATTAAACCTAAAAGGAAGTGGAAAAACAAACCAGAAAAATGTCAACTTATTTCATGAACTTTTTAATGACTTTGTTGTTTACCAGTCTAGCGTAAATATTTAGAAGCTGTCCCTCGGCATCTGATGTCTCCGCCCTTTCCTGTTTAGTTGCGAATAACCAGCACGTCACCATCGCGCCTACGTTCACGTAAACGGCAAAGACGGAAGAAGTCGGACATTTGGTTTCCTCCATGAATGTAAAGTTTATTTCAGTCGTCCTCTGCGGACAATAAAAGACAACACTTATACATTTGCAGTCCCGACATGCAGAACAATCATGAAAGCCGAAAACATGAGCAGAAAGAAACGTTAAATCAATTTTTTTTGTCTGTTTTGTAAAGTGAAGTGGTACAAGTTTGTGTTATCCACTCATGCAGCGCACAACTTAGAGTTCGGAAAAAGAAAAAAAAACCTAAACAAAGACGACAACAACGTCCACATTCAGCAACAGTTGACAACTTCAAAGCAGTTGGAGCTGTCCTGTTACAAACGCCATCAAACCCAAAAATCGGACAGTAAGAGCAGCGACGGAAAATAAGCTACCTTGGGAGCGGCGGCTCCCCAACTGAGCATCGTAAAGTCCAACATTTACCAAAAACGCTCCGACGAGCCCACGCGGAACATGCATCTGCACACAGGAGGACACCATAGCTAGACCTGGGCTTGTGCACATGGACCAGTATGAGCAAGCATCAAAACACACACACGCGCGCACACATTCGTACATTTAAAAACAAAACACACACCAGGAGATAATACGTCAACAACTTCCAGTCTCGTATACGGACTACCAAGGATTGTTAGGGCTACACTGAAAAGAACAAATAAATACGTAAATACAAAAATTGACAAAAAAGTTCTAAATATGACAATAAATAAATAGAATAAATATCACAAAATAAAGGTAGAATATTCTGAAAAATGAGTGCTAATTTTAACCAAATGATGTGGGAATTTAAAAAGTCGTAATTTTACAAAAATATGAATGTACTACAGTAAAGATTTTTTATGCAGCTTTTGTATGCCTAAGTTTTCATCAAACATTTTTGACAAATTTTTGTCTCAGTTTTCATACAATATTGCACGTAACAAACAAAAAGGGAAAAACATTGCAGGTGACAATAATTTGATTCCATCCATTTGTCATTTTTATATACTGTATATATGATATAAAATAAATACTTTTTAAATATTTTTGAGTGTGTAATAGGATTTACATTATTTTATATAGGAAAAAAAATTGCATGATTTTTGTATGTTCTGGTTTTTGTTGGAATGAAGTTGTTTAAAGTAAAAAGTACAACTTTTTTTTCTTCAAACTTTATTCTGCTGATATTACAAATTGAATTACAAACTTTCGATTGTAATATTTTTACTTTTTTTTTTTACTTTAACATTGCAACTCGTGACAGTAACATTACAACTATATTCTTCTAACATTGCGACTTTACTGTAACTTTAGCAGTTTTCTCTCCTAATAATATCACAACTTTATTGCTGTGACAATACAACTTTATATTATATTTTATACATCATGAACATTTTCTATTTATATTACGAGGTTATTACCGAAAAACTATTTTTTTTTCTCGTAATATTACAACTTTATTTTTTTCATTTTTAACATTTTTCCTGTAATAGTATCACTCTTCTCCCTACTTTTTTTTCTGTAAGATTACGACTTTATTCCTTTAATATTACAGACGTTTTCCTTAATTTCAACAATTGGATTCCTGAAAGATTTCACTTCATTTTCCTGGTTATTTTACTATTTATTTTCTTTGCTGTGTTGCCCTAATGTCGCTTAGTAGAAGACAGACATGCAATGCGTACATACAATAAAAGTTAACATAGTAGAAGTGACACACACAGAAACACACATCACATGCACATGCACACACACACACACACACACACACACACACACACACACACACAGTCAGAAGTCGTATCTCCCATAGGGAGAAGAAAGCCATCGCACAGACATGAAGTATTAAGTACAATAATTAGAAATAAACCAAGCAGTAACAATATTAACCATTGAGAGATGTTTAAGAAAGCGCCGTGTCCTGGGGGAAGGGGCGCGGTGGGTCGGGGTTAAAGGTTACAAAGCCAGTCAAATGCAAAAATGTGTGTACATCTCCAAATATAAAAATACAAATCCACAAAATAATAACTATAGGTTGTCGTCGATACTGGCGTACTGGAGTTTCCTGGGTATTTTTTTCTCTCGTAAGCTAATGGCACTTATGTTGGAAGGGTTCCAATCTCCACTGTTAGGGAAACACAACCACTACGGTCTGAAATCTTGTTTTTTGTCTTTTTTTTTGTGTTTTTTTTTAGTGTACGTGTGCATCCTACGCTAGCTTGTTTTCCTCTGGGATGGAAACGTAGGCACCTTTGTGAGTGTGGAGTCAGGAGGGATGTGTGGAATGCTATCATCCATCAAAAGCTGGAAACCGGACCAAAACAAATCCAGACTAAAACCAGGCACAGTATCTATTACATTACTTGAAAAAGGAACAAGAATGTGTGTTTTGTCGAAGCGAGGATGAAGGCATGATGCAAATGTAAGGCTTTTACACATGACGCGCTTCCTTTAGTGCAAAAAATCAAATCAAGTAACTTAAAAGTCTGCTAACAAGGAGAGTGGGTGGTCAAGTTTTTTCCGAATTCACGAGTACTTCACGAGATTGTACACACGACTGCTCTTTGGCAATCTGACGCCACCTTTTGATTTGGGGTTGAATCGTCACATGAAACAGTGTTTAGTCGGGGTGCAACGGTACATTTGGTCATCGGACACATCATACAGAGTTCCCTCATCGGTCAAAAGTAGGTCAAGGACAGGAAGTCAAACTGATGATACATGATACTTCATGATATAGTCACTGGTCTACTCTGTAAACAAATACAGTACAGAGGAACCTTGGTTAGCATATGCCCTGGTTAGCATGTTTTTCGGTTTAAGTCGAAAAGCTACGCCATGATGTAGCAAACAATATGGCGCACGTCTTGCCACGTCGTTGATGCACTCCGCGAGTCCAACTGTGTTCTTAATGTATTTTTATCACAAAATGTTTTTATTAGCAGCCTTTTTGCTTTCTAACAAAATGGAGACCAGAACCAGAAGTGAAGTCATTAACTGGTGACTCTGTAGTTCTTTGCTAACTAACACGGTTCCGCCACAACTACAATAAAACTACAATAGCAAAACTATTTAAAAAAAATGTGTTTTGTGTTAACATTTTTGGCTTTCCGGAAAGAATCAATTGGATTTACGTCATTTCTTGTGGGAAAAACTGATTTGGTTAGAGTATGTTTCGGTTTGAGTCGCGCCTTCTGGAACTGATTCATGAACACTTGGCATTCCCGGTGAAACACATAAACAAAGTACTTTACTTTTCCTTAAATCCGTTTCATTTTTACATTTTTTTTATAGCTAAGCGGTTTTATGTACTGTAATACAAGTATTATTACTAACTTACTATAATAAAAATAAGACCTAAAACCGAGGTACGTGCCAAACTGTGATTATGGTGTACCGTTACACCCCCGTGGTTTGTATTTAAATTGTCCGCAATGGTTTTTAGTGGGTTTGGTTTAATGCTAATAATAGTTAATAACTCTTCGCTCAATTTGGGGGATGAGTGAGGACGAAGAAAGCACCATGCTCATCACACAAGCGTTCCCTTTCACCAAGAATACGTCATTCCATTCTTGTCTGTCTGTGGTCGTATTAAGAGTCCAAAAATGTCATCCTCCTTCCAAAAATACAAAAAAAAAAGGAAAAAAAACACCACCAGAAAGGTGGAACTTGTGGCTTCGGATTGATTGGTGGGCGCTCACCACTCTCTGCTCCTCTGCTTGGTGGTGTCGTACGCTCGGATCACCTCCGACTGGGACACCACGCCGTTCTCGTCTTGGGAAAAGGCGTAGCCATCTGTCAAGCGGGACAGAACGTATTAAAATGGAGATGACAAACAGCAGATTACTGGGGAAAAAATATTGATCAGAGACAAAACAGGAAAAACAGTATGTTGCAATCATGCATTAAAATAGAATAAATAAAAAATAAAAAAATGTAAAAAAAAAAAAGTTTTTAATTGTCCATTATGTAAATTACATTTAAGAATAAAAATAAATAGTGACGATATATATTTTTGATTGAATACCTAATCTACTTATGTAATACTTAAAAAGGGATTTAATACATTGTCCTTTAATTAATTTTAACTTTATTATTATAATACATAATAACAAGAATAATAATATCTATGTATGTATTAAATTATACTTATTTTTTAGTTGATTAATTAATTAATTTCATATATACGTATAACCGGAAATGTATATATATATATATATCCGGAAATGTATTACATTCATTTCCATTTTTATTATTCATTTCTATATTTATTGACGTTAAAATAAATTAATTTAATAATTTAAGAAACATCCTTTAACAAAAATAACTTGTTAAATGTTAAATTTACATCTTAAATATATAAATGGAGAAGAAAAACACCATACTTTTGCTAAATCAGGAGCTAACAGGCTAGCGAGAATCAGTTAGCTGTTAGCTTACAGACATTTCCCAAAGACACATTAAAATCTAAAATAAAAGCAAAATGAGTTACTAAATGCACAGAATACAAGGTTAAAACAACATTATAAACATTTCATTGTGTTTTAGTTGCACCTTTTGGACAAAGTATGGGCAAAGTATTTTGTACAGAGCTAGGCTAATGCTAAGCAAAGCCCAGTAGCTAGCAACATATTGTGAAACAATGAATATACTCCTTACAAATGTTGCATTTAATGACACAAAACAATGTACTAAGGAGTTACCCAAGCTACTGGTTCCTAAAGTTACCCTTTAGTGGCTCACCTTGAGGTGTCAAATGAGCGGGTCAGTACCTGGGGGGCCAGCGGGTCAGCTCAAAGGAGCGTGCTGAGCCGGGGCGGGAGGGGGGAATAACAGCGCAACATTTGGTCATTTCACCTATAGATTTTTGTCTTTTACTAAGGTCACCGCAGGACACGGCAGGCACACAAGGAAGAGGACAGGAGGACAGGAAGTCATAGAACCAAAAGAAGAGACGAGAGAAAAACGGAAGGGGGGGGTCTAATGAGGAACTATAATGGAGCAGGTGTGGGTTTGAGTCACTAATTCAAATCTGATAAAAGGAATCACACAACAAGCGACTCATCCCCACCTATGAGACAACAAACAAAGAGCAAACTGATCAGACAAAAGGACACAACACAACAAAACACAACACAATACAAAGAAATAAAACACTAAATCAAAAGTGACACCTTTGAACATCCATCAGTGTCGGTCTTTAGTAGTTTTCATCAACTTGAAAAATATTATTTTGATATTTTCAGAAAAAAATAAACAAACAAATAAATAAATTTCATTCTTTAATTAACTGGAAAAAAATGTATTAAAAAAACTTACAGGTTACTCGATATTTTTCAGAAAGTCAAAAAATAAGTAGTTATTTTTTAATTAAAGTTATATTTTAACAAGTTTTCATCAACTTGAAGAATATCATTTTGATATTTAAAAAAAAACACAAATAAATAAAAAAATATATTTATTTTGTTTTTTACATAGATACAAATTTATTTTGTTATTTTCAACTTTTAATTAACTCAAAAAAATTTACTCAAAAAACTTACAGTTTACTCGATATTTTCAGAAAGTTTTATTTTAGAAACTTTAACAAGTTTTCATCAACTTCAAAAATATTATTTTGATATTTTCAGAAAAAATACAAATAAATAAATATATTTATTTTGTTTTTTACATACATTCAAATACAAATAAATAAATAAATATATTTATTTTGGGGTTTTTTTCGACTTTTAATTACCTAAAAAAATTTACTCAATGTTGTCAAAAACAAGCATAAAATAATCAAAAGTATCTCGCTTAATTATATGTCTTTGTTATTTTGAAATAAAGATGTGATTACTGCATAGTTACTCAAAAATTCTGTCCAGTTGCTCAATTTTCTCAAAACCAAAAAACAACTAAGAAAAAAAAAATATAGCTAGCCAAAGTAGTTTGTTTTTTTTAAATTAAGCTTTTTGTTTACATGTTTTCATAAACTCGAAAAAACACAATTTGCAGGTGACTCGATTTTGTCAAAATAAACAAATCAATAAAAAATTCTAAGTAGCAAGTTTTAGTTTAGCAAAAAAAAATCTGCGTTTTTTGGATTTTGTCATAAACAAAGACATAAAAAAGTAGCTAGCTTAATTATACACTTTAGCAAGTCGTTATTTAAAAAAAGGGTTGCAATTACTCGACTACTTGCGATATTATCAAATACAAAAATCAAAAGCTAGCTAGCCTAAGTGGAACGGACCTTTGTTTACAATGTTTCAACAGTATTAAAAAACAAAAAATCTACCTTATAATTAGGGATGTCTGATATAGTTTTTTTTGTGGAAAACGGATATACCTATATTGTCCAGCTATCAATTTCCAATACCGATATGTGTAACATGACATATATCCTGTGGTGGAATGAACACATAAGCATTTTTTTATATCGGTTTTCAATATGGGGAAAAAAATCCATAATACCAATATCAACTGATATCATATTTTTATGCTGATATAGGATATTGGTACTGATAATTATCGGACATCCCTACTCATAATAATGTAATATTATATTAAAGTATTGGTTCATGAAATAATACATTAAAATAAAATATTTTTTGTTAATCTGCTGTGTAGCTAAAGTTAATCCGGTCTGGTTACTTTTGATGTCTTAAAAAAAGCAAATTAAATGTTAAAGGAGATGAACAAAAAGGGCGACGATAAGAAAAAAAAAAGAAGATTTGGATGTACATGCGGTCGTCCTCACGCTGGACGTATTCATCCACTCTTATTTGCTATGAAGATGACTCATCAGCTTAAGGCGGTGCCAGCGTTTTTTGGCGCAATCGGCAAAATGGCCGCATCAAAGGGTTAACGGAATCTATCAATAAGCTGATCCCACTCAATGAAGGTGGGATGTCGTTGTAACTGTATGTGCTTTCACACAGGCGGAAAAAATTCAAGATGGTGGGGATACGGAGCTTCAGACCCCTGTGCCGGCTTTCAAACAGGCGCAGTCCTACCCCTGTTATGACCCTTTAAGTCAGGACTTGGTCTTGGTACCCTCCATGGTGTTTTGTGTGTTGCTCATCTGTAAAAGCGTGCGCGGAATTCTGATGTACGGACGGACAAAAATATTGACACTTTCAGGCAATTTGTGGTCTACAGATTCCACCTGAAGTTTGCCAACTGAACTCCATCCCACGTCACACCCTTGCCACGCCTCCACTTCACCATAGAAAATCCTGTGTGAAAGGGGCTAAGGCTAAGGGATGCCGATTTTATTTTTGTTACAATCCCATAAAATCCTTACTAGATGCATATTGTCTTGACTGTGCAGCCTTTGGTCCCATGACAACAATACTCAGTGAGCGCCACGCAAACCGCACCAAAGTATCTTTTTAAAAAATATTTTTCTGGTCCGGACCGGAATACGTGTAACCCATGTCATGCCACGACCCTAATAAGGAGCAGTCACATGACTCAGCTGAGGTGAGATCCCCTCCTGATTCGCCAGGTCCAGCAAGGTGCTGCTGTGGCTAGTCAACAAGCGGCTCTCAACCCTTTTTTTTTTTTAAATCAAACCTAAAGAAAACAACTTTGCGGTCATTTTTTTTAGATAACTTTAGGCCTTCCCAACTGGCAGCGAATGGGTAGGACTGTCTTTCCTTTTGACTCTGTGGCTAGCGGACTCAAGGATGGAGGACCATTCCTCTAGAGTGGCGTGCCTAAAGCCACCATAACCAAAGACTCATCAAACTTATACCAGCTACTTGACCAACATTGATGTGATCCTCTTTTGTGAAAATGTGCATCTGATTTCACTGAAAAGCACCTGTTTCTGTGTCCTATTCACACCAGTTCAGACCCCCAAGAACTATTCTTCTGCATGATTTGGTGAGATTGCCCTAAAATGACCCCTGCGCTACATACGCATCCAAAAGTGTGAACTTTGTGCAAGAAAAAGAAGACAATGTTGTGTAACTCACGTAGCAGGTTCTGCTGCATGGACTCGGAACGGTACAGACTCACAGTGCTCTTCTTGAAGACGTTCTTCAGGAGCTGGGCCCTCTCCGTCAAACTACAAACACACACACACACACACACAGAAGTGCAGCCAGTGTGTTAGCAGCATGCTGAGAGCCACAGGCTGATTTAATGATCCATTCATCAAGCACCTCCGAGCCAGCCAGAGTCTACCTGCTGGCTCCAACGCCATGTAGGGAGACAAAGTGGACGAGACAAAGTGTGGGTGAAATATGTCATATATGTCAAGCAGCAGGCTGCAGGAAAGGAATTCATGTAAAGCTAACAAATGCGTGGACTACATGTCTTCATGTGTGTGATATTCTGCGTGTGTTTTACATGTAAAAGTGTGTGCGTGTACATGTGCGTGTGCGTGTGTCTGGGACAGCGGCCAGGCAGAGGGATCACTTTCAGCCAGCAGGAGATCTCACACGGATCTGCTTCATGCTAATGGACGCTGCAGGCCTCAGAGCCCAGACAGCTGCACCCCATGCCCCCCCCCCCCCCCCATCGCTACACCTCCTCCCCGACAATACACACTCATTGTATCGCCGCAGCGCACCTCTCAAATGATGACAATCAGCTTTTCGCCGACGCAACGACATGATTGCTGATATTACAGTCAAAACCCGGCGGATTTAGCCGTCATTTGGAAGATTTGAGTCCTGATTTTGACTGATTGCACAGGCTAGGGCGGGATTCTTCTGATGTTGGGAAGGGAATTTCAGGGAGTTTTAGGTGGGATTTGTCATAAAAATGCTGCAAAGGAATGTTACAGTTCAGATTATACACAGGTATATACGTATATGTATATATACATAGTATATACACTCCCCTCTTTCATGTACTTTCAGTCTTATTTTTACATACTTTTATGACAGTTTGAATCGTTTTTCTAATTATTTCATTTATTCATTTGTCATTATACTATTCTTTAATTTAAATACTAGTTTTGTTATTTATCACTATTTTAGATCCTATAATATTGACTCGTAAATTAAAAAATGACCCGGTCAGGTTGTTTTCTTGAAATATCTTCGTAATGAAAAATTGTTATCATTTCATATTCCAGGTATTCCTCAAAAATCATATTTTTGATATCATGTCGTTCACATTTTTAACTTATCTTTTATACATTTTAAGATATTTTTGTTTTTGTGTTACTACCCCAACCTTCCATAAGTGGGTCAAAAATGACCCGGTCAGGTTGTTTTCTTGAAATATCTTCGTAAAGAAATTTTTTTATCATTTCATATTCCAGGTATTCCTCAAAAAACATGTTTTTGATATCATGCCGTTCACATTTTTAACTTATCGTTTATACATTTTAAGACATTTTTGTTTTTGTGTTACTACCCCAACCTCCCATAAGTGGGTCAAAAATGACCCGGTCAGGTTGTTTTCTTGAAATATCTTTGTAATGAAAAATTGTTATCATTTCATATTCCAGGTATTCCTCAAAAATCATATTTTTGATATCATGCCATTGACATTTTTAACTTATCTTTATGCAACACACAATGGATCCTCACATTTTCTATTGTTGTACGGGGTCATTTTCTTTTTCAAAGATGGAAAAAAGTGAAAAATGAAGATGTTTCTAACATGAAATCATTCTTGTGTGGTCCTAAATATAATACTAAATATCATACAAGTGATTATTCCTAACCAAAATGGCAAAATTGTCATAAAAAGGCATTGATTCTAGTATGGGTGATTTTTGAGCCACTTATGGAAGAATGTAGGGTCCATCTAAGGGTTAATATACTATGCTTTGTGATGGATGCCGTTTAAATGTATTTATATATATATTTCTCATTTTTTAAATTTATTGCATTTAGTTATATTTATTTTTTAATATTCTTAAGTTATATCATGATTACAGTTATGGTTTTTACTCTTATTAATAGTAGCATTACATCATATTAAATGCTGCTTTTTAACACGCATTTATGACTATGTTATTGAATATTTTCTGTAGTAAATCTATAGCAAATGCCTTCAATTGTCTTAATCGGAATTGTGATCAATAGTTGACAACTGGATTATTGTTTATTTTTATATTTTATTTATAAGACACTGAGTTAGTCTTCTGTATGTAATTATGTCCACTTTGCATTATGAAGTATATACAGTTTTATCCATAACACTACATTATAAGAATGTGTGTTGCAGCGTAGCTTGTCACTGATCACCAGTGTGTAAACTTAGTTTTTAATACTTTTGAAAAAAAAATATGACTCCAAAAAGGTTATTACAAAAGTGAGGAGTGAGTGCATGCAAGATACTGGATACTAAAACAAGCCCCAGTACAGTTATTACAAAGTATTAGAGTGTGTATGTGTATTACTATGTGTTATTTACAAATACTGCAGTGCAGTTTAGACACACTGCAAGTCACCTGCCAGATTAATAACACAACATGACAACATTAGACAAAAATGGAAGATCTGTAAGTGTATGAAATAGTAGCATTACATTACTGTCTTCTGTCCACACACACACACACATTTTAAAGAGCCTCCATAGAGACACGTGTGCCACCACCACTGACCATGAGGCCATTTTTAGCCAATCAGAAGCTTGAAGAAAGTCATTTCTGGAAAAGTCACATTAATCAAAATGAGACAAATGAAAAATAAAAATAAATAAATAATAAATAAAAAATGCTAAACCACATTCAAAATCATATTTTTGAGGAGAAATGCCCGTTTTTGCGTGGACCTTTTGCTTAGTTTTAGTGTGCGATCTTACCGCTCGTGTTTAGTTAGGTTAAAAGGAACTCTGGTCCATTTGCTGTACTGGTACGGTTCAAGTCTGAATGGGATCATCCCAAACCAGGAGGGTCTCGGTCTGCTTGCAAGTTAAGTTGAATTTATGCATATGGAACTCCCCTGGCACTCCCCTGTAAGACCAAGCTCCGAACCTGGGGAGACAGAGCCTTCTCCATCGCTGCCCCCACCCTCTGGAACTCTTTACCCCATTCACTCCGTGCTTGCCCTGACCTCCCCAGTTTTAAAAACCAACTAAAAAGCCACCTCTTTAAATCTGTTTTTAATGTCTAACTTTTTATACCTCACTGCTGTGCCCCGCCCCTCCCCGCTTTTACTCATGTTTTAACTGTGTATTAACCAATCAATGTTGTATTTTAACATATTTTTTACTCTGTTTACTTGCTTTTATTCAATTCCATTCTTCTGTAAAGTGTCTTTGAGTATTTTTAAATAAAATGTATTATTATTATTATATGTTCTTTACTGTGCAGGACGTGGTCACATGACAGAAATATACGTAAGTGTCCACGCTAATAAATGCTCACCACATATCTTCTTACGGACCAGAGTACCACTGTGTACAATGTGTTTACTGTATATGGTTCCTGTGCTCACTAACTGCTTCCTGAGGTCAACATCATTTTTTTGAGTGTGTAAAAAGACATAAAAACGTGAAGTAAAGGTGCTGCGTACCTTTTCCCTTGCACTACCGCTCCAGGATCTTTGGATAACGCCTCCAGCTCCTGCACCTCGTCCACCAGCGTCTTAAAACACACTCTCTTCACCCTGAATCCAAACATCAAGACATAAAAAACATCACTGAGTAGACTTTAATGTAGTGCAGATGCGGACTGAATCAAAGGCCAGCCGAAACAAACAAGTCCAAGGAGAAGACAGGAGGAGATTCAGGAGGAATTTCCTGCTAAGGAGACTCACACTTTGTAGGCCACGTCAAAGACCAGCGAGGTGATAGGGATGAAGACCAGGCCCATCCAGAAGACCCCCGACGAGAACATCATCTCCGCCTGACAACACGCACGGGTCATTGTAAGACAAGACAGAACTTAGCAGACTATCATATAACAAGAAGAGCTCTTAGAAGGAAGGAACACCTGATAACAGGCAACCTTCATCATCCTCTTCAGCGGCTCTTAATGAGAAGCATGCATGACAAAGACGAGCCAAAACAAACAGTCGTGTTGTGGAAACGCTGAGGGAGATGGAGCCAAAGTGCCCTAATCTGGCGTGACTAAATGATACCATGCCTTTGTCTGGACCACAACCCCCTCAGGCCTCCCGGGTGGAGGAAGTACCTGTGAAGGATTGAGGGTGCGGCGTGTCGTTCACCTGAAAGCAGCTCCTTATAGTACGCATCCTTTTTTTATGATGCAGCAGGGAATCCATTTATCGAACAGAAATGTTGTCATTATACGTAGTTGGGGTCTTAATTGAAAGCAGGAGAGATTTCTGAGACGTCAACTTACTGTAACTTTAATGTTAATAATGATGTGGAGTGCATGAGAAAGCAGAAAGGAAAATGTTACATTGTGGGGCACTCTGTTGGTTGTGGATACAAAGCTTTGGAAGATAAGCCAGCATACGTCCATTCATCTTCTGCTGGAGCCTATCCCAGCTGACTTCACCAGCGTACACCCTGGACTGGTGGCCAGCCAATCACAGGGCACATATAGACAAACAACCATTCACACTCACATTCATACCTATGGACAATTTGGAGTGGCCAATTAACCTAGCATGTTTTTGGAAACCGGAGTACCCGGAGAAAACCCACACATGCAGGGGGAGAACATGCTAACTCCACATAGAGATGGCCGAGGGTGGAATTGAACTGAGGTCTCCTAGCTGTGTGGCCTGCGCACTAACCACTCGATCGCCGTGCAGCTCGTGACAGAACCATTCATTCATTCATTCATTTTCTATCGCTTATCCTCACAAGGGTCTCGGGGGGTGCTGGAGCCTATCCCAGCTGTCTTCGGGCGAGAGGCGGGGTGCACCCTGCTTGGGTTTTCCCGGGAACTCCGGTTCCCTCCCACATTCCAAAAACATGCTAGGTTAATTAGCCACTCCAAATTGTCCATAGGTATGAATGTGAGTGTGAATGGTTGTTTGTTTATATGTGCCCTGTGATTGGCTGGCCACCAGTCCAGGGTGTACCCCGCCTCTTGCCCAAAGTGAGCTGGGATAGGCTCCAGCACCCCCAGAAAATGCATGGATGGATAAATCTGTCTTTCCTCAACAAGTATGTATGTCAGCAAATGTTTTTATATGGAATGGTGGAGCTTCAGAAGATTTTATTATTATTTTTTTTTTTTTGGGGGGGGGGGTGCAGTATGAGAGGGGGCCACCTTTCATCTGTCAGCGCAGGAGCATGTTTACTTTGGTTGTACTGAAACGTTCTGTCGTGATGTGTCAAAGAGCGCTCCTCTCATTGTGACGGACCACTTGTTCAAACTGCTGGGGGAGGGGCCCCTTAGCTGTGCGCTTCCTGTAATGTGACACATACGGGGCCCCCATGATGCACACTCACACACGTATACACACACACACACACACACACATAAACACATCACCATCAGTGTCAAAAGTATCAAAGCGGCCTTTTTGGCTCAAATGAGCGAATGTGTTCGCCATTAGCTGCAAATTGGCTTTGATGTGCGGCGGGAGGAAACCCCAAAACGACGGCAAATCAAAAATGTCTCCGAGATGCGACATGGATGAATAGAGCTTTTCTGTGCGGCTACCTTGACAACGTAAAGAGGCGAGCGAGGCAAATTAAACCATACGTTTATGGCAATTTTTGAAATAACACATTCAGGTGGAAATTCAGCTGTTTTTCTTGTAAGTTGCTTTAATAATTGTCATGTTCTGAACATCTTAAACGTCTTAAACTGCAGTGTTTAAGCTGTCTAGAGATGCTTTTGACAAATAAATCAGCACATTAATAATCCTCCTTTAGAGCAAGTCAACTTTACCCAAAGAGCGAACACAGCAACACTAAATGTTTGCCTTCAGGCATCTAAAAGGGCTCCCCGGCGGCCAGCAGGCGTGACGACACCTTATACCAGGGGGCCCTCGGGAGCTTGGATGGTTGGAGAGAGGTCCTGGAGGAAAAGTGGTTGTGGGGGGAGGGGGGTACTTTTGGGACAAACCAATAATCTTATCTGACTTGTTTGGACAAACTGTGGCGTTCGTTAGCGTTTGGAAAAGCCGCCAAGGGTCTTCTCACAATGTTGGTTTCGTACGATTATATCAAGTTAAAAAGTGTACACCATTTTTCATCTCTATGACTGTACTCTACTAACACAGACAGGAAGCAGAACTGGAGGTAGCAGAGATGAGGATGCTGAGGTTCAAATTGGGAGTGACCAAGATAGATAGGATCAAGAACAAGTACATCAGAGTGACATTATATATTAGAGATAAAGTCCTTTAGGCCAGACTGAGATGGTTGGGACATGTCCAGAGGAGAGATAGTGAATATATTGGTAGAAGGATGCTGCCAGGTAGGAGGCGTAGAGGAAGACCAAAGAGGAGGTTTATGGATGTTGTGAAGGAGGACATGAGGGTAGTTGATTCAGAACACAGGGTTGGATGGAGAAGACAGATTTGCTATAGTGACCCCTGAAGGGAAAAGCGCAAAGAGAAAGAAGAAGACTAACTGCTAACTCCAAAATCAAAATGTTCAGCTCATCAGCGCATGTAGGAATTTTTATTTTCCAACATTCCAAATTTCGGCTTTTTTAGTGTAAATGAAATGGTGCTCCCAACTAGTGAAGAATTATTTTCACTTTCATTGCATTTATTTTAATGGGTGACATAATAGATGCTTACTGGTTGGATGCTCGTGTAATCTTTCAGCATATTTACACATTTCAACAGTCAGTTTCCAACAGTCAGTACTTCTAACTGCCATTGCACTACATCAATATGTACATATATGCTGTACAACATCTCTTTGCACATATGGAGGTTTTTGCATTCTATTTTGTTTGCTTTGCTATTATATTTTTCATATTGTTGCTCTACTGTATTTGATATTTGTACCTTATTTTATTTGATTTATTTTGTTTTACTATACTATTTTACATAGTACCATTCCCTTATTTTCTTGAACTTTGCATGCTACCGTGTTTTACAAGTCTGTAAGCTGCTGGATCTGTGAATTTCTCTTGGAGATGAATAAAGTATCTATCTATCTATCTATCTATCTATCTATCTATCTATCTATCTATCCATCTATCTATCCATCTATCTATCCATCTATCTATCCATCTATCTATCCATCTATCTATCCATCTATCTATCCATCTATCTATCCATCTATCTATCCATCTATCCATCCATCTATCCATCCATCCATCCATCCATCCATCCATCCACCAATACATCCATCCATCCATCCACCCATCCACCAATACATCCATCCATCCATCCACCAATACATCCATCCATCCATCCACCCACCAATACATCCATCCACCAATACATCCATCCACCCAAAAATACATCCATCCATCCATCCACCAATATATCCATCCATCCATCCATCAATACATCCATCTATCAATCCATCCACCAATACATCCATCCACCAATCCATCCATCCATCCATCCATCCATCAATACATCCATCCATCCATCCATCCGCCAATACATCCATCCATCCATCTATCCATCCAACAATACATCCATCCATCCATCCATCCACCAATACATCCATCTATCAATCCATCCACCAATACATCCATCTATCAATCCATCCACCCATCCATCCACCAATACATCCATCCATCCACCAATACATCCATCTATCAATCCATCCACCAATACATCCATCTATCAATCCATCCATCCATCCATCCATCCATCCACCAATACATCCATCCATCATCCGTCTACATTCTAACATTTCAAATTCCGCCATTTTGTTGTCCACTAACTACTCCTACATTTGTCCACCGCTTCAAATCATTCCAACATCAAAAAATCCAGCTCATTCGGGACACAGAGGCTATCATTCAGGACTTTTCAAATTCCCAACATATTCCATAATTCAATATTTTTCTCTGATATTTTACCCATTAAAAATTGACAATGTCCAGAGTAAATAATACAACAAATTGAATAAATATTACAAAGACATATCAACTAACGTCATGATTAAATTGATGCTACATTATCAATACAAATGTATTCAATATAAGTCACTTTGACCAAGATCATAAATTTGCGTTTCAGTTTGTAAGAGCACTTTAAGTATGAATATAATTCAATAAACTCTGAGGCATAATTATCAATGTTTCAATTAAATCTTGTTACGTAACAATTGCATTCAACTCAATGGGGTTACAAATCCAATTCAAAACTACATTGCCACTTGGGCGGATATGAAAAAAGTAACATAAAAGCACCATAAAATAGGAAAAACTACCAAGCAAAAGTTATCTGAACTCAATGTCTTTTATCAGCATGTTCGGCTGTAATATAAACTTTTATGATAGCACCGTTATAAAAATATGGCCCATAAATGGGTCGGGACGACTGTTTGTAACTATGCTAAATTAGCAGTTAGCTTGATATGCTTTTGAATGGCACCATTCGCGAGGCTGTACAATATAAGTTAATATAAGTGTTTTAACAACGTATCCCAACATATGCCATTCCACGGCATTCAGCGGCTTCAATCACAGCACAATAAGGTCAAATGATGTCATAGCTTCTGCAACATTACCTTTAACGTCTGCGATGATGAAGAAACAGCCAACAACTGAGATATTCTCCTTTTCAACACGACTCTGACAGCCTCGTTGACAAGGTCCGGCCCCTAAAACAACACCGGCACCGACAAATCTGCCAATAACGCCGTAGAAGAGCTCCGACGGGGGAAAACAAACAGAGACTTTCTCGCTGGGCTCGTCCGTCCACGCCATGTGTCTTCCAACAAAGACAGCAAACCTTTTACACAAACATTTATCAGTCAGCGCTTTGATTTACTGTGTTTGGAGAAGACCAGGGCGGTATACAATCAATGGCGGAGAACAATAACAGGTCACAATCTGACGATATATGTCGTTTGTGGCGGACATTATGGGTTGTGGTCAAAATGCTTTGGAAGACATGCTAGCAAACATGTAGTACAGATTAGGGATTGACCCATATGGTTTTTTTTGGGGCCGATGCCGATACCGATTTTTTCCCATCACCCTTCGCCGATAGCCGATTTTGCTGGGCCGATATTTGTGACTGATACTGCCTTTGCTCCCTCAATTTACATGAAAAAATGACAATGATAACAAATATTATCACATACTACAGTATTCATTGGCCCTGTACCCTAGAAAGCGCCCATGAATGATACGGGAAAAGGCCCAAATGATACTGTGTCAAAGCCCAGGGCAGTGATACTGATAAAATATAGAGTTTAACCATGTCCAGTATCAGCCCCCGTAGCTGTCCACTCAGAGCGCGCTGCTCTGGTATCGTGCCCGTGAAACAACCAATCAACATGTCAGCGGTTGACACTCCCGGCGAAAGACAAATAGGGAAAATAGCAAACAGAATATTAGAAATGGAACATTTTATCACCATTAATGAGGAGGACAGACATTGATAAGATAAGACTGTTGATAAAATATTATGGTTGAAATATTTTTGCAATTATTGTGTTTACACTGTTTACATATAATACATGTAATAAACTGAACATTTTCTGGAAACAAAATGGTCTTTTGATTAAATAGTACGTGATAATAAGCTCATGATTAAATAGTATGTGATAATAAGTGATAATAATGTTGCAGGGTTCTCCGGCAACACAAAGCTGCCCGGCGGATGCCTGTCTGTAAATCATGCAGCGGAAAAACACATTGGCATACCCACGTGCATATCACACGATACCGATTCAAATAAAGAACGCAAATATCGGCCCGATATATTGGCCGGCCGATGTATCGGTCGATATCGATTCAAATCAAGAACGCAAATATCGGCCCGATATATCGGCCGGCCGATGTATCGGTCGATACCGATTCAAATAAAGAACGCAAATATTGGCCCGATACATTGGCCGGCCGATGTATCGGTCGATACCGATTCAAATAAAGAACGCAAATATTGGCCCGATATATTGGCCGGCCGATGTATCGGTCGATATCGATTCAAATCAAGAACGCAAATATCGGCCCGATATATCGGCCGGCGGATGTATCGGTCGATATCGATTCAAATCAGGAACGCAAATATCGGCCCGATATATCGGCCGGCCGATGTATCGGTCCATACCGATTCAAATAACGAACGCAAATATCGGCCCGATATATAGGCCGGCTGATGTATCGGTCGATATCGATTCAAATCAGGAACGCAAATATCGGCCCGATATATCGGCCGGCCGATGTATCGGTCGATACCGATTCAAATAACGAACGCAAATATCGGTATCGGTCGATACCGATTCAAATAAAGAACGCAAATATCGGCCGGATGTATCGGTCGATCCTTAGTACAGATATCCTGAAAATGCTAAATGGCTTATATGCTAATGGCTAATTAGTTGTAAGCCCCTGCCTTTGATGTATCTAATTACAGTGGACTCCGTTTACATTGACGCCTCTCGGACTGGCAGACTAATGACAACACGAGTGGTTGTCAACATAACCAGAACCAAAAATGGCCATTCCATTTCCTCACCAGCACGGGTGAATGGGTGATAATGAAGATTTTTAGGTAACACAAACAGCCAGCTAAACTGGCATGCATCCCCAGTACCCCACTGGATGGCAAGTACTGGACCACATATACGCCAGACAGGCCTAGACAGTTTCCATCTGTGCTTCCTGCGACGCATCATCGGGATCACATGGCTGGGCAAAGTCACCAATGCCTATGTTGGATAGAGATTCGCTATTCTATCAGCATGCATCACATGATTGGCATGAGCATCAACTGGTTGCGTCGCATGGAGGATGGCCTCATACCAAAGGTTCTCCCGTACAAGGGGCGGGCGTCAGGATGCCACCCAGCGGGTCACCCAGCAATGCGCTTCAATTACGTCTCCTGACGTGACCTGAAACTCAGGCAGATTGGAGGAAAGCGAGGCACCCGACATGGAATTAGACCGCTGAACCAGTCCAGATAATTCTCCCATGGAGTCTACAGTAAAGCCTAGACTACTATGGGTGGGGTCCACTATACCATATATAGCACCATTGGGAATTTCATTAGGAATGCTCAGATCGATCAGCAACCGCTTTCCATGATTGGCGAACACTGATAAAAGCATTTCAACAGCGCGAAGGACAAAAGTTGGAAAAATGCCTGTTTTTTTCCTGAGTGAAAGGGGCTGTAGGTATGCATCTAAGCATGCTAGCACAGCAGATGCACAATAATCTGCCATTTGATATCATATACCTGACTGTGTGACGGACGATGGATCCAGCACCTGTCCTGTCACGACAACACTCCAAAAATATAAATCTTGCCCGACATTGATGAATGTGTGTGACGAAACCAGAAAAGAGGAGGGCTTCTGGCTGTTTTTGACATATTGGGGTTAGCAGGGGGCGGGCGGATGAAAAGCTGATGCAACAACTAGAGTTTAAGGAGCGAGAGAAAAGTGATGGCAAAGAGAGGAAGATGCATGAGCAGATTGAAGGAGGAGGGGGTTAGAAGATGTGGTCCAGCGTCAGGTCTTAGGCATGATCCTGCTTCTTCACAAGCTTCCCTGTGATGCAGTTTCAGGTTTCACACAAAGAAAGAAAGAAAGAAAGAAAGAGACATGTCCTTGTTTGATGATCTACTGGGGGGCGGAAGTGGTGTGGTGTGGAAGATTACCAGTTTGCCACAGGACAACCTTAGTGGGTTTAATGGAGTGCTGCAGGGAGGGGATGAAAGCAACACCAGGCAACTCTAGCGTACTCCACACACAGCGTTTGCTCATAAACACTTGATTAGGTACACCTGCACCATCTACTAAGATCCAATAGAATAAGCTCATTTTGGATTCAACAACAAAATATCATGCAAAAATAATGACAAATCTTATTAGAACAATATGTTGAAAATACCGCTCTGACGTCAAGGTTTATGGAGAATAGAGCCCCCATTTTTAGAACAAAAATGCACATATTAATCATAATGGCCTGATCATAAATTCATTTATTCATTTGTTAGATTAAAGTAACAATTTTACAACAGTTACATGAAAAAAGTCATGCAGTTACATGAAAATTATGCAAATAAAGTACAAATTTTATTATTATTTGTATAAATATTATTTGTTTAAATATATAGCATATATAAGAACGCAAATATCGGCCCGATGTATCGGTCGATACCGATATATATCGGCCGGCCGATGTATAAAATTAGGACTTTATTTGCATAATTTTCTGACTTTTTTCATGTAACTGTTGTAAAATTGTTACTATTGTTAATACTAATTGTTACTACTAAAATTGTTAGTTGCAATTGTACAAGAATAGGCCATAAGCTTGCAAAAAATGCTGTTGTATTAAAAATAACCTGGAATGGTCATTTTTTTCTGTCATAACATGGCCATGCAGTCTTAATTTCACAAAAATAAATATGTAACAGCACGAAGAATAAAAAATCTAGAAAAAACAGCCCTGATTTGAGAAAAAATGTTATAATATCACAACAATGAAGTCCAAATGTAATAGCAATGAAGTTGTCATTTTATGAAAATACACTTGTAAATAGCATGAGGAGAAGAAAAAGTAATTTTTAAAAAGTTGATATGAGAAAAAGTAATTTTAAAAAAGTTGATGTAAGAATTAAAATGGAAATTTACAAAAAATCATAATATGAGGGGAAAAATGTATTTTTTCAGGAAGTTTCCGTATATCAGAATGAAGGTGAAATTTCATGAAATGGCATAAAAATGTCATAATGTGAGAAAGCTGTGATGTGAGAAGCAAGAATTGTACGCAAAGAAAATTATATGAAAAAAAGAAATGGTAGTAGTATGAGAAAAGTGTCCTATTATTATGAGAAAAAAACAGGCATAATATTATTCATTCATTCATTCATTTTCTACCGCTTTTTCCTCACGAGGGTCGCGGGGGTGCTGGAGCCTATCCCAGCTGTCTTTGGGCGAGAGGCGGGGTACACCCTGGACTGGTGGCCAGCCAATCACAGGGCACATATAGACAAACAACCATTCACACTCACATTCATACCTATGGACAATTTGGAGTGGCCAATTGGAGTGGCATGTTTTTGGAATGTGGGAGGAAACCGGAGTACCCGGAGAAAACCCACGCATGCACGGGGAGAACATGCAAACTCCACACAGAGATGTTTGAGGGTGGAATTGAACCCTGGTCTCCTAGCTGTGAGGTCTGCGCGCTAACCACTAGACCGCCGTGCCGCCCGGCATAATATTATATGAGATGAAAATTCCACTTTTACAAGTAATTTTTTTTAATATCACATGCAATATATATATATATATTACATGTGCTATATATACTCTACTGGCAAACATCACTTGTGGACTTGACAGTTCCATCAGAGACAGAAGACGCGAGGCCCCCAAAAAGAAACATTGAGGGTCAGCTGCTTCCTGCGACACGAACAACCAAGCTAAGGTACATGGCTACCCTCGCTTTGTTTTCCTTCCAGTCTCAAAGTCACCTGCGCATACTCAGCGCCCAGGGAGGCCGGCGTAACACAAACAGTCGCCTAATTGGACCAATTAAGTTATTATGCAATACAAGCCGGAGGTCTGACAGGTCCCGAGCCTCTGGTTCTCCTTACAGAGGAGCGCTCGCAAGAACCTGCCGTACAGAGTCAGCGCTGAGGCAACACAGGTCGTACGCAACGATGCTTACCTCGCCTGACATGTCGGGGGCCAGGGGGATGAGGGGCCACAAGGAGGAGTAGATGATGAAGAACACCACCCACAGCCCAATGCTGCCCCAGATGGCGATGTGACTGAACTGCAAACAACACAAGCAAGCGTCAAACTAGTCATCAGGACAATCATTTGGGGGGGAAAATTAAGAACAAGTAGTATTGTGAAAGAATAAAAGTATATTATTAGTAAGTATATTATATATTAATTAGTCATACTATATGAATACAACTCTGAATATTATGACAATAATGACATTTTGTATAAATAAAATATGGTGGCTAATGCCATCAAAATCAAGTTGGATTTCTAAATTAATGAGGAAAAAAACAGAAAAAAAAATGATGTCATATGGAGAAAAAAATATGGAATTTTAGAAGATTACAGTTATAATTGCAGGAGAGAGAAAAAAGTAATATGAGGGGAAAAAAAAGAAAATTGAGAATAAAGCACAGATATTTTTTTAAATTATTTTAAGTATAAAAAAATTGTGTGAGAATAGATTTGTAGGTGTATTCATTTTTGTAGTCACATTTTTTATAAGAAAATACAAAAAGTCATCCTGTGAGAATAAAGGCAATATTATTACAAGAAGTCAGACTTTTATGTCATATTATCAAATACATTGTCATCTAATAAGCATACACTTTATATGCCAAAAAATATCATAAAATGTTGTAACTGTATGAGCAAAACTAAAATTATTATATTTATATTTGACAAGAAAAAGTCCTAATATTTCGACGTCATGCACACGTACCATAGTCCAAGATGACGTTTCCAGCCCGGCTTTAAGGCAAACTGTGATGACCACAAACTGTGTGGGACACAAATGAGAAGAAGCTGGAATTAAGAGGCACCGTATCATGTTCATGTATCATCCAGGGCCATCAGGGTTCTGTACTTACTGTGTAAACCATGTTTCCTAAGAGGAGATAGTCCGGAGTTCTTCCATTGCCAAACACTGTATCTGTGAAAGCATTTCAATGGTTTTTAGGTTATTGATACTGATATTAGATGGACAAAAGTATTGGGATATGTCATTACACCATACAGGAAGTGGAAAGTGAAGAAAATATGGTCATGGTTTTATTTCATTTGAACATGCATCAGATTACAATTGAATGCATCCCATAATCAGTTCCCAGTTCCACATGTCCAAAAGGAGTAGGAAGAAGCAAAGCTTATTCAATCCTACCCCTCCATCTGGTACTTTTACAATCACTAACTGTTACATTTGTTCACTTCCTGCTTTCCTAATATAGTTTGTTTTTTTATTTATATTTTTTACATTCATTGTATTTATATATTATACATATTAATTTATTAATTAAATATTAATTTTATGTATATATTTAAAATATACATGTGTGTATTTATATATTTATATTTATTTATTTTTTATTATATATATTTTTATATATTTTACAATCAGTAACTGTTACATTTGTTCACTTCCTGCTTTCCTAATATAGTTTTAAGTTTTTTAATTTTCATTTATTCATTCATTCATTTTCTACCGCTTTTTCCTCATGAGGGTCGCGGGGGTGCTGGAGCCTATCCCAGCTGTTATTTTATTTTATTTTATTTCTAAATTTTTTGTCCCGTCCCGAAGTAGGAGGTGATATGAGCATCCAATGACGTAATGGGTACCATAGTAAGTGTCAATATAGTGATATATAATTTGATTTTATTTTAGAAATAAGGAGTTAGTATGTTCTCTGTAGGCGGCATTATGAATTATCCTTACTGGCCTTTTTTGCAGTACATTTAGTGAGTGAAGATTGCTTTTATAGTTATTATCCCATATTTCCACACAATAAGTAAGATACGGTAGAACCAATATGGACTTAGCCCCCCCCCCCCTTTTGCCGCTTCCAATCAATAGGTAATGAGAGTCGGCCCGAATAATAAAGTGTTACCACCAAGTTGGATGGATACAATTGTCTTTGATTTTTGTCCAAAATATCCTGGAATTCTTACACACGGTTCCAAAGTGAGAGGAGCGGGGTCCATTTTCTGGTTATTTCTGGACCTCCTCCTGTCTAAAGTTCATTGAGGCTTCGCTTAAGAACTGTCAATCACAGCAAAGAAGGCTTTTGTTTCCGGGAACGGGCCTGTACTTGTGTGGTCCATGGCTCAGGACTCCAAGATTCCAATTCTCTCCACACAAAAAGGTAGCAGTTGCACTTCTGCTATTCGGATAAAAGATGAGTCCAGCTTGTGTATACGTCCACCACTCAACAGAGGACTGGCTTCACTACACATCTTAAACTGCAGCCCATCTGTCAGTCAGTCAGTCAGCACCAGATGTGGGAGCTTTAAGTTTGATCCTGTTGTTTTACCTTCAGCAAATAAGCTCATCTAGTAAAAAGTACACAATAGCGCTTCCTGTCTACATTCATGTACACATTAATGTGTGCTAATTGGTGAGAAATAGTATAATGTGGGTTAATTTCAATGTTCTTGAACGAGTAAATGATGCTAACAAGCATGTATCATTGCTAGGCCTGTCACGATAATCACTCAATTCATTAACAGCATGATAAATAAAATCAGGCTCGATAATTTTGCCGGGCTCAATAAATGGACATATACATATGTATTTATGTTCTATCTCTCTCTCTTTACCAAACAGGCTGGATGACAAGAGGGTTCATTCTATGCTTCTTTCTCAATACTAAATGGAAAACCGTCTTTCTATCAATTATTACAATGATATGAAAATGACTTACTTAATACTATATATATATATTTGAAACAGAAAAAAGCACATGGGCTGCACGGCGGTCGAGTGGTTAGAGCGCAGACCTCACAGCTAGGAGACCTGAGTTCAATTCCACCCTCGGCCATCTCTGTGTGGAGTTTGCATGTTCTCCCCGTGCATGCGTGGGTTTTCTCCGGGTACTCCGGTTTCCTCCCACATTCCAAAAACATGCTAGGTTAATTGGCCACTCCAAATTGTCCATAGGTATGAATGTGAGTGTGAATGGTTGTTTGTCTATATGTGTCTATATGTGCCCTGTGCATGTTTTTGGAATGTGGGAGGAAACCGGAATACCAGGAGAAAACCCACGCATGCACAGGGAGGACATGCAAACTCCACACTCGGGTCTCCTAGCTGTGAGTCCTTCGTGCTAACCACTCCTCCGCCGTGCAGCCCACTTGTATTATTATGCCATATATTTTCATTACAGGTGTAATGTGTTAGGGTCGGCAACAACCTGTTTTACATTTTAATGCATAAAAAGAATCACATAACATTTGTTTATTGCATCAAGGCTTTTTGACTTTGTCAGGAAACTCTATTTCAACAAAATAAAACCAAAAAAAATATTTTTACTACATTTTAAAATGGTCTGGTTGAAATTATGACCACTGTATTGTTAGAGTCGGTTTCGATACGGTTATAATAATATGACTATAAAGCAATATTATTAGCCACAACTGAAAACATGATCTGCTTTTTCATTTCAGTTTATACTAAAGTTCTGTTGCTCAAAACAATAACTTTTTCTACCTTTTCTTGACATGAATATATATGGGTCAAAATTCACCCCAACACCATAGATGTTTCTTTAGTGATTAATACTAAAATGAGAAAATAAATAAAACTAATTGATTTAAGAGATATGTTCTATAGGTCTCAGTAATAGCCAGGTAACAAAAGAACCTTCAATTTATGAATATGATTCTTTTGAGGTTCATTTGACCATTTTTGGAAATAGAAATGGAGGGGTATAGTGACAAAAAAAGGCCTCCATGCCCACACCAAAAGTATTAAAAGCAACATTTTCATGGATGAGGAAGCCTAAGAAGGTAACCAAGACATGAGAAGCAAATTTGATGGTAACTTATTGTTTTTAGTGTATTTTATAGCTGATTTAATACACGGGTCAAAACCCACCCGTTAACATAAGAGATGATACCAGAAAGCTAACACAAGAGGAAGGTTAAGGATGTGATGCTGACTGCGTTCCCTCACCGTGCTGGAAGGCTTGAAGAGGGAACCAGAAGAGGATGACTGAGTGGAAGAGGCCGTTCAGACAATGAGCCCAAAAAACCTGGAAAAAAAAAAGGAGGCGGGGGTTGGAGATGGTAGAAAATCCCAAGAAGAGAGAATAAGAAAGAAAAAAAAACATGAGACAAAGAGTGTATGGAGCTCCTGGCTACCAGGTGACCTCTGACCTGGACCCTTTGTGCTAACCCAGTGCTAGGCTAAGTGGCGGTTTTGTCGGGGCCCCTTCGCTCAATGGCCACCTCGCTAACAGACACGTTGTATATCCTAGTGACTGGGGGGGGGCTGGCAGTGAGAAGCAAGGAACCTAACAAATATCTCAAAAGGAGAAAAAGTAACAGTTCTATTACCTTCAATTTATTTGTACTTTATTGGCATATTAAAACAATTTTGATAATTATCATCTCTCTTACAGTCATGGATAACATTATTAGACCAGCCTTGTTTCTTCATTTTAATGTATGATACAACTAATGTTGATGCATTAACAGGAAGTTGTTGTTTTTTTACATTTTATTTGGGCAAATATATGAAACAACCAGTGCATTTCTTACATCAATCAAAATATAACTTTCCATTATTTACATTTATATTCATCTATCTGATCACAAGCCCAAAGCTTAGAAATGCCTACCCCTTTTTGCAAGATATAATCATGTTCATGTCTTGCTTTCCCCTGTTATTATTACCATTGTAATATTATTATTGTTATGATCATTATTATTATTATCATTATTATTACAATCTGTATCATTATTACCATTATTATTGTTATTATTATGACAATTATTATAATCATTATTAATATACCATTTTCATCATTATACTTGTAACAATTTTTTTTAATTATTATTTAATTTTTCAGACTTCATTGCTTCTTGTAGAGTGCTGTATCATTCCATCTGTTGTTTTCTGAAATCCGCAGTATTTGTGCTTTTATTGTCAATTTATTAGCCCACTTTTTCCCCCTAAGTGTAATATTTACATATCATTTTCTGGATTGCATGTGTCTAATCTTGTGCATTAAAAAAAACAAGAAGTTGAGACTGTGTCTGAACTGGTGACCAACCCAAACATCAGTTTCTTCTTGTTAAGCCCTACCTGAGGTTTTTAGATGTGCTTTTTAGTTTGTGTGTGTCTAGTTCGTGTGTCATACAAAATGCGGCGGCTTTCCACTTCCAAGATGATCTTCTCATCATCCATTGTTGAAGATGAAATGTGATGTGACACACTTGACGACCCCGCGTTACCGGTCATGTTTACATTTCCGATGTAACGCCATTGCACCGGCGATAAATACCAACGTTTAGTGAGTGTTTGGGTTTTCCCAAGCATGTTTTTTTTGACTGATAAAGACTTCATTGAATGAGGACGCAAGCCTTTTACGTGAGAACCGAATAACGGGCAGGGTGTCAACACACTCGCACAGTGTTGACATTCTAATTATTAAAGGTCATTAATGGGTGTGGACCAAAGCTTGTGTGTGTAGAAGGATGATCCCTCCGCATGAAATCATTCCCCCTCTAACAAACCTGCTTCAAATATGCTTTCTACAAAGCCTGTGCCAAGCAAAACACTAATGGCTCATGTAGCATGAAATTAGCGTGAAATGTATTCTGCCAAAAAAAAAAAAAAAAAAAAGAAATAAAAAAAAAACTCCAAGCTGGACCAAAACATCAGAGTTGCTCCAGAGAAATTAATGCCACAACTTCAAAATAAAATGTCACATTTGGGATGTTAGCCTCTTTCTGATGGCGTAGAATAAAAAAAAAAAAAAAACACTTTTGCTGGCATCCAGATCTTTAGATCTTCAGATCTTTAGTCAAGACAAGTAGCTAACATTAAAAAGTGTCCATTTTGTGTCACACTGTCAAAAGTTTGAATGGCAGGAATGAAGCGTGGGAGAGAAGCGTTCTATCAAAACGTACTGCTTCTACACCACAACAACTATTCAACTGTTTCTTCTGGGGCCACATTTTTGGGAAGCCTACAGGACACGAGACTTCTCCCTTCACTATTACTTTTGTTTTATTATAATGTCATAGCTTTAAAAAAAAAAACGTAGTCATAAATAAAGTAATAAAAACACAAATGAAAACAAAAGCACTCTGTTCTAACCAATCTATGCTTCTAACCAACCATGAAAAATGAATTTCTGCGAAGAAAGAGTTGGAGTTAGAGCACAGAATAAATGTTTACAACCTTCTACATACTCTTTTTAATATTATTAGAGCACTCTAGACCAGGGTTGGGATAACTTAACGAAATAGTCCGGGGGCCAGACTATATATTTGATACATGCAACGGTTTTACGTTTATGTATATAAAAAAAAAACAGTCCATCTGGAATTATTTATCCGTAAAAGTGTCATACATTCTGTCCCTTTTCCTCAGGAGTATGTGAACATCCCCGACTACAGGATGACTCGGACGACTTGAAAGTCATGTTGCCAGCTTGTATGTTAAAGGTTTAAAGGGGGTCCCAAACTTGCGGCCCGGGGAAATTAAGATATTTGAAAACAGTGGAATGTTTTATCAGAGCTTTTCTTGTGGAAAAGCGGAACCAAAACAAAAGAAAAAGTTTAGGGTATAGCAGAAGCAAAAGCTTTGAAGACAGTTTTTTAATTTATTTATTTTTTTCTGTTTTTAATAAATGTGTTTTTTTTTGTTTTTTGTTTTTTTAAACCTGATGTGGCCCAGCCTCACTCACCCAGACCCTAGCTCCAGTGGCCCCCAGGTAAATTGAGTTTGAGACCCCTGCTCTAGAAGTACAATAACACTCCCACAGTCACCTTTACACTCACATTACCCAATATCGTAGACATCATCCAAGCAAATAAGCCATTTGGAACACAAATAAGACTTGTGTAACTTGACAGTTACTATGGTACCCATTATGTCATGTTGGATGCTCATATCACCTTGTACTTCGGTACGAGATGCATTATTAAAAAAAAAACAAAAACAAAAAAACCTTAAACTGTGTTATGGAAAGCAGGAAGTGAACAAATGTAAGAGTTAGTGATTGTAAAAGTACCAGATGGAGGGGTAGGATTTAATAAGCTTTGCTTCTTCCTACTCCTTTTGGACATGTGGAACTGGGAACTGATTACGTGATGCATTCAATTGTAATCTGATGCATGTTCAAATGAAATTAAACCATTACCATTACCATAAATATGTAATTATACACATTTTGAACCATCAAACAGCGCCTATGTATTGATTCATTATTAAAATAATAAAAAAAAAACAATAATAGAGTGAGGATGCGATGTTCGAAAGCTAAGTGACGAGGGCCGACTGTACTGTACTGTTCTGGAGTTTCTAAAAAATCTTGTGCAAAATGTGAGCCAAATACTCGACTTCACAGGCACGCTTTGCTGTTTTTAAGGACCGACTGTAAAATGACAAGTCAAAGATCCTCTATATGACAGGCACGCTCTGCTGTTCTTGTGGACCTGCTGAAAAATGCCAGTCAAAAATCCAGAGTGCTCAGCTGTTTTTAAGATCGACTACAAAAAGTGGAGTCAAAGACTTGCAGAAGTGCTCTGATATTTTTAAGGACCTTCTGCATAAAGGACAGTCAATGACCACACTTTGCTGTTTTTAGGAATCTGCTGTAAAAGTGAGACTCCCAAGTCTTGAACTGAAGCGGAGGGCAAGTCTGATGTCACTCATGGCCGCCTGTGGCCCACGGGCCGCTAGTTGAATAGTCCTGTTGTACACGTTGACCTCCGTGGTCACAACCTCCTCACCTTTCCTGCACACTAAACAAAGTCCAATTGCGAGGGGGGAGCTCACTCCCTCCTCCTGCACCCCTCCACCCCGCCCAGAATGACCTCAATCTCTACTGTGTGCATCAACGCCAACACGCCAAGCGAGGGCCGGCGGGAGTGCAAGCAAACCCCTTCCCAAATGTTCCCTCTCTGGTGCTGAGATGCTGCCTAAATGATCGTTCATTGAACAAACACATTTATGCCAATTAGCCTCCCAGCGGCAGCCTCAGTTTGCACCCAGTGGGGGGCAAACAAGCCCACTGAATGCTAATGAAACCAATAAAGGCTCATCTTTTGTCACAGTGGGAACCCTGCATAGTCCTGCAGAGATTGTACACTTAGTAGCTTTTATTAAATGCAAATATAAAGATGGTAATTACAATTAATAAGAAGTAAATATTCTGTGTGGTGTTTAAGGTGCGAGGTGGGAAGGGAGGAACCAAGTAATGGTAATGGTTTTATTTCATTTGAACATGCATCAGATTACAATTGAGTGCATCCCATAATCAGTTCCCACTTCCACATGTCCAAAAGGAGTAGGAAGAAGCAAAGCTTATTAAATCCTACCCCTCCATCTGGTACTTTTACAATCACTAACTGTTACATTTGTTCACTTCCTGCTTTCCTAATATAGTTTAAGGTTTTGTTTTTTTGTTTTTTTTTTGTCACGTACCGAAGTACAAGGTGATATGAGCATCCAATGACATAATGGGTACCATAGTAACTGTCAATATAGTGATATATATAGCACTGGTTTTTACTCAATCCATTCCATAGTTTGATTCCACATACTGAAATGCTATGGCTAGCATAACGTAGTCCTAGCATAGAAGTGTTTCAAATGTACTTCTTCCCTGAGATCATATTTCTCCTCTCTTGTAGAGAAGTATTGGATGACATTTTTAGCTAATTGGTTATTTTTAGCCTTATGCATTATTTTAGCTGTTTGAAGATGAACTATATCAGCAAGTTGAAGTATTTGTGATTTTAGAAATAAGGAGTTAGTATGTTCTCTGTAGGCGGCATTATGAATTATCCTTACTGACCTTTTTGCAGTACATTTAGCCAGTGAAGATTGCTTTTATAGTTATTAGCCCATATTTCCACACAATAAGTAAGATATGGTAGAACCAGAGAGCAATAAAGAGTGTGAAGTGATTTCTGATTGAGAACAAATTTTGCTTTGTTCAATATTGAAATATTTCTGGCCACCTTATGTTGTATATTTGTAATATTCAGCTCATATTTTTATGTATTGTGATCCCCAGAAATGTATTTTCCTTCACCCTTTCAATGTCTACACCGTCTATTCGTATTTGCTGGTGCGTGTCCTTTCTGCTGTTAGCAAACAGCATGATTTTAGTTTTATTTAGGTTCAAGGTTGTAAAGAACATACATTAATACACCTGAAAAAGTAAGTTACATCCATTATAGGGCGGGGGGAAAAGGGGTGAAAATGACTCAGATTTAAAGTGCATTTAAAATGCTTGTTGAATTGGATTTTTAGCACCACTGGGACACATTGACATCACTGATTTAAATAAATGCACAATCGTCCAGGACAAACTTCGAGTCTTTCTGTTTCCGCCCACCCACCACCCCAAACCCTTCCAGCCGTCTGACCCTGCCTGCCCCTGACCCCCATGGCCAATCGCTCTCTAATCCACCTCCACGCAGCACTAAGCAGGTCACCACGCCTGTGAGGAGCGTACAGGAACCCACTGTTACCCCGTGGAAGACGTCTTTATTGCTATCTTAACAAGATAGCCCCCACCACACTAAGCCAAATAAGAAAGGGACAAAATGACGACATAAAAAGTAAAGCAGAGTGGTCTACCTTGGTGTTGAAGCCCATTGCATTCTGGGAGGTTTTGTAGAGCTCGGGGTACTTCAGCATATTTTCTTTCCGACAGGATCGCTCAAATATTCCCAGAGTGAGAGGAGGCAGGGCAGTGAAGATCTGGACAAGAAATTACGACACGTGTATGGAAAAGACAGAGGAAAAAAAAAGGGAAGCAAACCAAGATCAACAAAATTCCAAAAACAGTTGAACAGTCCTAACTTGCATAATATTTGTCTTGAGCTTATACATTCATTCATTCATTCTTTTTCTACCGCTTTTTCCTCACGAGGGGTGCTGGAGCCTATCCCAGCTGTCTTCGGGCGAGAGGCGGGGTACACCCTGGACTGGTGGCCAGCCAATCACAGGGCACATATAGACAAACAACCATTCACACTCACATTCATACCTATGGACAATTTGGAGTGGCCAATTAACCTAGCATGTTTTTGGAATGTGGGAGGAAACCGGAGTACCCGGAGAAAACCCACGCATGCACGGGGAGAACATGCAAACTCCACACAGAGATGGCCGAGGGTGGAATTGAACCCTCATCTCCTAGCCGTGAGGTCTCGACCGCCGTGCCGCCAGAGCTTATGCATACGTATGTAATGTAAAATGAATGCAAGACCAAATGTAATATTTTCTAGTGAAATAAAAGTATTAAAGTGAAAGAAATATGCCCTTCAAGATACATAAGTAAATATAAATATGAATCAACAAGTTAGTTTGATGGTCAAGGCTGAGTGGTATACAGTATACAGTATACAGTATGTGGTCCTTGGTTATTGCTACCCTTAAATATAGCTTCAAGCAAATTCCTATTCCTATTCCTATTGAGATTCCTGGTGGAATTCTCTTCATTCCTTCCTCTGGTTGGTCCATTCAGTACGTGGAGGAGCAGCGACATTAAAACCTCTCATGTTTCTTCACTTCTCAATGCTCAAGCTTCACATCCGCTCTCATGCAAAACTCATCTCTTGACTAACTCGCATTGGAGTCGAAAAGTGAGGGTGAGTTTTTTCAGGGGGGCTTCAGTGGGTCAGTTGGTGTGACTTCTCAGTGGGACCATCAGGAGCAAGGGTCCACACGACACGCACCACTGGACCCCTTTCTTATTCAGAGGAAGATCTCCATGAAGGGGCGGATTCAGACCACTGCCTCCGACAGACTCCCACGGAGCCACAGGAATTTGCACAAAGTCAAAGACTGAACCCCCAGTCTTCCTAAGGCGGTCATCTGGGAATTCATCCCAAAAATGTCCGCTTAACTGCATAAATAACTTCCACCCTGATCAGAAAACATGCATGAAATATGACTTCATTAAGAGTGGCCCCATGATAGAGCCCTGTGGGACTCCCCTTCCTCTTTCTTTTTAATATCATGCAAGCATAGCTGCCCTGGCTAAACTACACTTCCTGGGGCAGAACAAACTGTTGTTCTTTCACATTGGTCACATAGTTGAGGCCACAGGGGAGGTTGGGGCTTTGACAAAAGGTCAGTAAACACGCTGGAGAGTTGTCAGGATGTTAGCGACACAATCCGCCAATGAAGAGATGATTGGAAGCGCAGTTCTTTGACGGGGCGCCCCGTAAGCATAGCTTTTTAGCAACACTCACCACGTTGTACAGGCCGATGCACCAGCGCTCAAACAGAATTTGACCTGAAAAGCCGTTCACAAACGCAAACCAGATCTGTGGGAACAAACACAAAAAAGACAAGAGTGAAACAGCAGCAGAAGAAGTAAATATGTCTCATTCTGATTTCAATCATTTAGGGGAATATTTTGGAGTGTCACCCAAAGAAGCACCAAAAACATTAAATACATATTTCAGTAGTAGAAGTAGGAGTATGTCCGTGTCCATGCTAAGATGCTTGCTTGACAGCACCATTCATTCATTCATTCGTTTTCTACCACTTATCCTCAAGAGGGTCGCGGGGGTGATGCAGCCTATCCCAGCTGTCTTCGGGCGAGAAGCGGGGTACACCCTGGACTGGTGGCCAGCCAATCACAGGGCACATATAGACAAACAACCATTCACACTCACATTCATACCTATGGACAATTTGGAGTGGCCAATTAACCTAGCATGTTTTTGGAATGTGGGAGGAAACCGGAGTACCCAGAGAAAACCCACGTATGCACGGCGAGAACATGCAAACTCCACACAGAGATGGCCGGAATCGAACACCGGTCTCCTAGTTATGTAACCTGCACGCTAACCACTCACACACCATGCAGCCTGGATGGATTTTATTATATGATAATGTAGTAGAGCTGTCAAACAATTGAAATCAAATAAAAATAGTTAATTGTGATTAATCACATTTAACTCACAATTAATCACAGTAGGGAAGTTTGTATTCAGTTTTTGCATGTTATTTTATTCATTCATTCATTCATTCATTTTCTACCGCTTATCCTCACGAGGGTCGCCGGGGGTGCTGGAGCCTATCCCAGCTGTCTCTGGGCGAGAGGCGGGGTACACCCTGGACTGGTGGCCAGCCAATCACAGGTTTATGGTTTATGGGGTCATATTTTGGGGTTGAATAACAACACAGTCTAGTGGTTAGCACGCAGACCTCACAGCTAGGAAACCAGGGTTCAATTCCACCCTCGGCCATCTCTGTGTGGAGTTTGCATGTTCTCCCCGTGCATGCGTGGGTTTTCTCCGGGTACTCCGGTTTCCTCCCACATTCCAAAAACATGCTAGGTTAATTGGCCACTCCAAATTGTCCATAGGTATGAATGTGAGTGTGAATGGTTGTTTGTCTATATGTGCCCTGTGATTGGCTGGCCACTAGTCCAGGGTGTACCCCGCCTCTCGCCCAAAGCGGTAGAAAATGAATGAATGAATAACAGCACCACCATGTGGTGTATTTGTCAGAAAAATAATAGCACAAGCAATACAGTAGAGACGCACGTTTTGACAAATTTTCACCCATTTGTGTGCAGCAGCTCAAGAGTAGAAAAGTTAGCTTACACAGTTGAACCCTACGTTCTTCACATGACTGTATGTCTGTGTCGATGGTAAAATAGGTTAATTTTTTTCTATGATTACTTAAAAAATAGACAGTGAGTCAGAGACGGGTCAGGAAGCAGACTGTTGTTATCAGTCACGTCTGGTGAACATCAGGGCTTCAGCGTTTGAGGCTAAGCAAGCACTTTCTCGCTTCATTTGACTTCATTATGAAGGCATGAGCTGCCACAAATCGGGACGGAACCTATTTGGGTATCCCACCAGTCACCGCCACTGGGCACCCCCCCTCATCCCGCCACTTAAATTGTGAAAGAGAATGAATGCAACCCCCCTTAACTGTCTTGATTGAGGGTGGAGAAGGCATGCACGTAAAGACCAGGATAGATTTTAATGTGTGTGTGTGTGTGTGTGTGTGTGAGAGGGCCCCCCTGCACTACCACGCCCATCCAACCCAGACCCCAGCCTCCCCTCCATCAGGTGCAGTCTACCATGAGGTTGTTGCTTTTGTACAAGAGGGGGGCATTTTTACACGGGCATGGAATGTTCACTCAAAGTTCGTATTTGTTTGTGTTAGCCAACTCTTCTCCTCGCTATGCACAAAAATTATCAAACCATCCACCGCTACTGCGTTTTTCTGACTAATTTACCATATGGTTGTGCTAATACTAAACCCCAAAGTTTCAGTGGAAATTTCTCAGACAGCTTTACAAAACAAGAGCAAGCTTGGCTGAAATATTGTACAAATCCGCCATCAAGGAAATGGTCTTTGCGTGGACCTGGGTCGGATAAGTCACTAGCCACGTTTACATGGACCCAAATATTCCAATTCCTTTCGGGTTATTTGCTGAAACGGAAAGAATGTAACCTTTGTATACACCTCATTCCGAAAGAAAAGTGCCAATCCGAATGAATATATAATGGGATTCCCAGGGGTGGAATATTCCTTTCCCCAATCCGATTGAGGTATCTTGTACCCGCTCAATCGGAAAGTTGTCAGACTGCGTTCTTCTTCGTGGTGTTTTTCTTCTTCTGTTGTTTATTGGCGGTTGGCAAGCAGCTTTGGTGTGCATTAGCGCCACCTGTGGAACAGAATCTAAACCAGGGGTGGGCAAACTACGGCCCGGGGGCCACATCCGGCCAGCCAAGTGTTTGAATACGGCCCGCCCAATATTTCAAAAGTATTTAATTTAAACTCAACATACAACCTGGCATCATGGCCTGAGCCAACCTTTTGATGGTTGTATCAATTTCGTTGTTTGACATGGTCTGTTGTTTACAAAGTGCTCCTGAAAAAAGAGACACAAGCACATAATAATAATAAAAATTAAAATAATAATTATTATATTATTATTATAACTATTATGATTATTATATTTATTATATTAATGCTAATTATTATATTAATTATATATAATAATATTGTTATATTTGCATATTTTACATAATAATATAATAATTATTATTTTAATTTTATTTTAATTATTATACTATTTTTTTATTTTAAAAATATTTAAATATAAATATAAAATAATAAATAATAATAGCAGATTGCATGACAATTTTACAGATACAATAATACCAGGTGGACTGTTACGTGTAAAATATATAGTCTGCCCCCCCCCCCCCCCCGGAAATTTTGTTATATCAATGCGGCCCGCGAGTCAAAAAGTTTGCCCACCCCTGATCTAAACCCTTCTATACGCCATTCACAAGTCCACTTTTATTAAAAAAGAAAATATATATCTATATAAAACATGTGCCGAGCTTAATTATAAAATATTAGCAAGATTGAACTTTATCTTTTCCTGTTCCCGGGTGCGTTCTTTCAGCGAATGCTGAAATATGACTGGACGAAGGAAAAACTGGCAATACGGAGTTATTCCAACAAGTGAAAAAAAAAACTCCAGGAAGTTGGTATCACGTGATGTTGGTGTTTACGTTTTACTGGGCATGCCCTATTGACTATTCTGGGTGATTATAGCGGCACATGTAGACACGCGATTGGAATATTCCTTTCCATGTATACCATTGCTTTCGGAAAGGTCATTCGGAAAGAGAAAAACTCCTCATGCATTTTAACTCATTCATCCCAGCCATTTTGGATGATTTTGACTGATTTTTCAAGTCACACAGAACATTTCTGTTCCTGGGCGATCCAGATATGGACATATACCAGATATGTACAATGTGTAACCGCCATCGCACAACACAACAAAATGTGTTTTCATTTCCTAGTTGCTGTGCAGTGTGTATTTCAATGGGAACGTTGCATGTGGAGCTCTTATAAAATGCACTTCTGCCACATTGTGGCTGTTTTTTCGGGGCAGAACTGCACCAAATGTGCTCTCTTCTATTGTGGAGTTGCATCATTACCTCTTTGAAAACGTAAAAGACGTACAAGTTCAAAACAACTTCTGGTTATTTCCAACCATTGTAAATAAGTCAAAAATGTGGATAACTCCAGCAAGTTTTTTAGTGAGTAGAAGTTTCTAGTAGGTTGGCTGAACGAGTGGAAGCGAGTGGGCAGGTCAAACTGCTGAATTAATTACAGCTCAGCCCAATGTGAGGCCAGGGCCTGTTTATTGTTGTGCTAAGTTAAAAAAGCCTCCTATTCAGAGCGTGGGCTAACTGCTGTGTTTTGGCCTGGTCCTCAGGGTCCCCCCCCCCAATACGTCCTCTGTCTCCCAGCTCTCTCGAGGGACAGATGCATTGATTTGCTCATTACGGGAAGTACCAGGCAGGATTTTCTTCCCCTTTTCTTCTCCACATTGACGGCCACTCAGCGGAGGGGTGTGGCTGGCTTCTCTCCCCCAGTGCACATCTTGAAAACCCAAGCCAACGGAGGGGAGGGAATTGAGCCGTGGGTGATTAGAAGACTCTTTGCATATTCATCAGCTCATGAAAAATCATTGATTGTACAGACTGGCTGAGAAATGTCGGGACTTTGGAAGAGGCTTGACGTTTGTCCCGAACTACGCTCTTAAGCTTCGCATTGCAGAATCCCGAATAGAATCCACGCACAAAGCCACCATTGAGTGAACGAAGTAGCTGATAAATATGCTGCAAAAATATGTGGCGGCCGTTTGCAATGCAAGGCACGGTCACCGTGAAGCCCCTGAATACGCTTTCATGTAATGGCCTCATAAATGCCACTTGTCTGTCAGTGGGCTCTGTGGCACTGTGGCAAGGTGTCAATCAAACATAAGTGGCCGACAGGATTGGCTATTTGAAAGAAGTTGCTATGGTTCCCTTTCCCTTTGAGTGTGGTTGAATCTAGTACCCCACTCACTGCGCTCCTTTAGTTAACTGTGGCATTTGATGGAAAAGTGGGAATCGTGCTTCAGGAATAACGTAATTGCATGATTATAACCAGGTAAATATGCCGTGGACGTGATGAAACTAAGATTAAGATATTCCTTTATTCGTCCCTCAGTGGGGACATTTGTAAACTGACACTAAAAATGTAAAAAAACATTTGTTGCGATATAATCAATCATCTTGCACCGGACAAATCACAACTGCAGTGGAAAGTGAAGCTAAAAAAGCAAAAACTGGTTCAAGCTGTATTCATGTTTATGTTGTTAAACCTAAGTCCTGTAAGACGTAGTTAGAAGCGTATCAACATGTTGGCGTGGCAAATGCTACAAACACCACCAGCAAAGCAACGTGGTTCATGTTTTATTTAAATCTATGTGAAGGACAACACTAATTCAAAAAAAAAAAACTTTAACTGTATTATGGAAAGCAGGAAGTGAACAAATGTAACAGTTACTGATTGTAAAAGTACCAGATGGAGGGGTAGGATTTAATAACCTTTGCTTCTTCCTACTCCTTTTGGACATGTGGAACTGTGAACTGATTATGGGATGCATTCAATTGTAATCTGATGCATGTTCAAATGAAATAAAACCATGATCATTACTAACAAAACACTTTTATGCATATTGGAGTATTAATTGTCATAATTGTAAAACATCACAGATAGGTGACATAACATAGCTGATATCCGGTTCCCGTTGTCATCACGTTTAGTTTTGGATGATAACACAGAATGTGATTTTTAAAAAAAGTTACTTTATGTTTTATCATGTCTGAGAATCTGCCATTTTTTGTCATTAGGGTCAAATGTGTTTTTATGTGTTTTCATTTTAAGGGCCTCTTAAAGACGAGTGATGGTTGACAACATTTTGAGTTTGAGAAATCTAACCAAAAGACAACTATCACCACTGACCAGATACCGCCAAAAATTCTTTACTGGCCGCAGGTAGGTTCAAAAACGCTGGTCGACCAGAAAATTGGTTTTAAATATTACCCAAAACTTGTTGGAGTAAGGCAATTGACAACATATAGTACTTACAATAGTACTATAGTATAGTACACATCTGGCCAAACATATTATATCTATAATATATATATTATATATTGCATGCTCGAGCCTATCCCAGCTGTCTTTGGGCGAGAGGCGGGGCTCATATAGACAAACAACCATTCACACTTACATTCATACCTATGGACAATTTGGAGTGGCCAATTAACCTAGCATGTTTTTGGAATGTGGGAGGAAACCGGAGTACCCGGAGAAAACCCATGCATGCACGGGGAGAACATGCAAACTCCACACAGAGATGGCCGAGGGTGGAATTGAACCCTAGTTTCCTAGCTGTGAGGTCTGCACGCTTACCACTCGACCGCCATGCAGCCCTAGTCAGATGTCTTATTTAGTAAAAAAAAAAAAAAAAAACTTTTATCTGTAAAACATGCTAGGTTAATTGGCGACTCCAAATTGTCCATAGGTATGAATGTGAGTGTGAATGGTTGTTTGTCTATATGTGCCCTGTGATTGGCTGGCCACCAGTCCAGGGTGTATCCCGCCCCTCGTGAGGAAAGGCGGTAGAAAATGAATGAAAGACATCCGACTTGCAAGTCATGTTGCCAGTTTGTATGTTAAAAGTTGAAATACTTAGAAAGCAACTGGTGGGCTTGGTGGACCAAATGTGGCCCCCGGGCCATAGTTTGCTCACCCTTGGTTTAGACATTTTGGCTAAATATATACGGCTAAATTTGTCAAAGTGAAAGTCTCTTTCCTTTAACGTTGAGAACTGATATTTTGCTGAAACTGACCAACGTTCTACTGCTGATTACTAAAGAACAGAAAATGATAGAACCAAACCTTTTTTTTCTGATAAAGATAAGAGACTAATCTTTCCGGGAAGGACGGCTTTTGAAATGAGTTAAATATGTGGAGTCATGGTGAGGTTGAAGTATTACTGGGTCATACGGCCTCAGGTACAATAAAAAATAAAAATAATAAGAATCCCCTTCAGCATCTGCAAGGTTCCCAACCTGGGAGTGATGGGAAGGCATCAGTGTGACAAGTCTTACATTCCAGGCTGAAAGAACGTCTCCTATTATATCCCCTGAAGAAGCATCACACCAGCAGAAGAGCGTGGAGGTGCATTTACCGCAACAAAAGAAGCGCTAGAATGGCAACAAGAGAAGCCCCGCAGACAAGCAACAACACAAAATGTCTCTTGGAGAGGCCGACCATTAGCGCTCTAAAAAAGATGTTGCCGTTCCGCGCCGAGAAGAACACAAACAGTCTGAGAGGAATTTCTGACCAAGATTCGATTATGGTCTGTGGTCGGCTCGGAACGCCGTGGTTCATCTACAATGGCTGGTCGATAGTAAAAGGAGAAAAAGACGGACGGAGGAGGTGGGAAGGGCTGGAGCTATTTTTTGGTTTGAACTGCATCATAAGTTGTGGCAGTAAGATTAATAAAATATTTACCCGCATTACATTTGATTAAAAGAAGGAATTCGACCCTGAAGCACAATTGAAACTGGAAAACAAAACTACAAAAATTGTTGTTTTTCATTTATTTGCGTGTTAGAAGACTTTAGATATTCTAAAAGAGCATATGGTGCAAGATATTAGTTCAGCATGAATTTTCATATCATCAATTGTTCTATTGGAAGGGTTCATGGACTCACACTGACTCATTGGATGTTGTTTTTTATTTTAATGAAGACTGCTCATTATGATTAATTCATCAATATTTCACTTTTGTTTAAGTTAAAATTAAGGATGTCCGATAATTATTGCTACTGATAATTATCGGCCCAATATCAGCATTAAAAATATATCAGAATATATCGGTTGATATTCGTAGCCCCCCAGGGGGGCCCACCCCACTATTTGAATAACACTGCATTAGTCACATTTTAACAGCAACAACATGCTAGGTTAGCCTGAAGAAAAAAATAAATGATGAAACAGCTCTGACATATAAGAAGAGCGCCAGGCTTTATTTTAAGATGTGTAGTGAAGCCTGCTTTGTTTAAATTAAATTTGTTTTTTTTAATTAAATTAAGGGCTGCACGGCGGTCGAGTGGTTAGCGCGCAGACCTCACAGCTAGGAGACCAGGGTTCAATTCCACCCTCGGCCATCTCTGTGTGGAATTTGCATGTTCTCCCCGTGCATGCGTGGGTTTTCTCCGGGTACTCCGGTTTCCTCCCACATTCCAAAAACATGCTAGGTTAATTGGCCACTCCAAATTGTCCATAGGTATGAATGTGAGTGTGAATGGTTGTTTGTCTATATGTGCCCTGTGATTGGCTGGCCACCAGTCCAGGGTGTACCCCGCCTCTGGCCCGAAGACAGCTGGGATAGGCTCCAGCAACTCCGGCGACTCTCGTGAGGATAAGCGGGAGAAAATGAATGAATGATTGAATAAAATAACATGCAAAAACTGAATACAAACTTCCCTACTGTGATTAATTGCGAGTTTAATGTGATTAATCACAATTAACTATTTTTATGTTGTTTCAATTGATGGACAGCTCTACTACATTATCATAAAATAATTATCATCCATCCAGGCTGCATGGTGTGTGAGTAGTTAGCGTGCAGGTCACATAGCTAGGAGACCCGAGTTCAATTCCAAACTCGGCCATCTCTGTGTGGAGTTTGCATGTTCTCCCCGTGCATGCGTGGGTTAATTGGCCACTCCAAATTGTCCATAGGTATGAATGTGAGTGTGAATGGTTGTTTGTCTATATGTGCCCTGTGATTGGCTGGCCACCAGTCCAGGGTGTACCCCGCCTCTCGCCCCAAGACAGCTGGGATAGGCTCCAGCACCCTCCGCAACCCTCGTGAGGAAAAGCGGTAGAAATTGAATGAACGAATGTAATTAAAATTAAAATTAAAATTAAAATTAAAATTAAAATTAAAATTAAAATTAAAATTAAAATTAAAATTAAAATTAAAATTAAAATTAAAATTAAAATTAAAATTAAAATTAAAATTAAAATTAAAATTAAAATTAAAATTAAAATTACATTAAATTAAATTGTCAGGCTGATATGTGGAATATGGCGTCATACCATACTCCCTTGTGAACAAACATGGCGTCACTGTTTCAGATGAAGACATTTCACCAAATGCTCTGCAAAACATTCTAAGATACGGGGGGGAAAAAAATACCCTCGAGCTTCAACACATCAAGCCTTATCAGCCACCCGAAATGCCAGCACCGCTTGGACGCCCGGGGCTTGTTTCGCCACAACTTTTGAGAAGTCCAACAAAAGTTTGACATAGACAATCTGAGGGCTAAAACGATGATGTCATCACAGGGCTCTACATTAAAAACCAAAATGACTTGCCCATAGGGAATCCTTAAGGTGAGAACTACTTGCCCGAACTTGCCCCATGTAAAATGAAAAGACTGCCATAATGATATCATGTAATTTTTTATGGCATCACATGAGAATCTCAAATAAAGATGAAATGAGAGTACTACCATACTACCTTACACATGGTAGTCGTAGTCAGCAGTGATATTTACAAGTTGTGCACCACAATTAAACATTATTGAATAGACACATTTGTGTACTAGTAAAGTGTTTTTAATCCAGAAAAAATGCTCAATGGTCAAACAATCATTGTGAAGCAAAGGTGAGAAAAATCCACAGAGAAATGGAAGCGCTAGATTTTGTAGCTTGTGCTAAAATCAGCACTTGGTATTGGATCTAATGGGTGGTGTTTCATTGTGACCACTTCAAATTGTCACAGCAATGTGATTCACTCACCTGTGCCATCATTTGATTTGCTGCCGCTAATAAAATACTTGTTTAGGAGGCACTGTTTCATCACTTTTTGCTGTTTCCTTCAGAATTAGACGATGTTGGCAGCGACGCCATGATGGATGTTGTCGTAGTCAAACGATCGCTGATTGGTTGATCGCGAACAACGGGTGTGGGTAAAACGCGGACTGTGGATTACGGACCGCGGTCTAAATAAACGATTCTGATTGGTCCATTTCAAGATTTGCAAGGATTGCTTTGCAAATTACCACCGGAATTACGCAGTCCATGTTTTACCAACACCCAACAAGAACCGCTTTAAAAAAAAACTCTTGGCAGTACGGCATGCTAAAGTGCACTTGCCCGACGGGAATATCACTGATTGGATTTACTTGCCCGAATTTTGTTTTAACTTGCCCCGGGCCATCGGTACATCGTTATTGTCGAGCCCTGCATCATGGAAATGATGGCGCTAGATGACCAGCCCTTTACCATCGCTTCTTCTTTATTGATAGTGATGTTGTGATATTTGGTAAAATCTTTTTTTTTTCTTCTTCAAGATACCATCACATTTCAAAAGCACCTCTTCTCTCAAAAGTGGAGCAAACAAGTGGGGGAGATGATAGATTTTCCTCATGCTTGGTGCTCATAAACACACTATAGGGACACATAATACTGCTAGAACATCATTAAAAAGGCACTTTTTTTTCTAACAGTGGACCTTAAAACAACATCTACTGTCCTGATGCTGTTACGGTTAATTGTAGCATCTTGTCTGGAATAAATGACCATGCTATGCTGTGTGGTGTCCAACATAATCAATCATGGAGCGAAGAGAGTAAATGTATTCCACAGGCACGGCTCCTTACAGGAAGCATGGAATCCATCACATGGTCGTACATTACATTGATGGTGAGCTTATAAGTGCATTATGACATCATAGTGTGGGAGGATGCTAAAAGTGGGGGCCGCCACTTGACAAGCGAGATCAAAACACAGGAGCGCCGCCGCCGCCGCTGATAAAGCTGGTGCTGATCGGACGCACTTTACCCTCCCATTCATGCTGCCTTGTCGCTTTGAAGTCGTAATCAGTGTGAGGTCTGCTGTGTGTCGCCAGACAACTGCGGCATTCACATTCATCTTTAGTGGATATTAAAGAAAGAAAGGCACATCGGCCAATTAAATATGGCAAAACTTCACGGTGGTCCTGGCGAACTTTATTACATCTCTACTGTATTTATTCCATGTATTTTATATTTTTATATTTTAACACTTCTATGCTAGGACTACGTTATGCTAGCCATAGCATTTCAGTATGTGGAATCAAACTATGGAATGGATTGAGTAAGGAAATCAAACAATGCACAACGATGAGCCAATTCAAGAAACAATACAAGCAGTTGATGTTTGCTAAATACAAGGATGAAGAGTCTTGAACCAGTCATGATGTGCTATATATATCACTATATTGACACTTACTATGGTAAAAAACAAAAAAACAAAAAACTTAAACTATATTAAGAAAGCAGGAAGTGAACAAATGTAACAGTTACTGATTGTAAAAGTACCAGATGGAGGGGTAGGATTTAATAAGCTTTGCTTCTTCCTACTCCTTTTGGACATGTGGAACTGGGAACTGATTATGGGATGCATTCAATTGTAATCTGATGCATGTTCGAATGAAATGAAACCATTACCATTAGCATTACCATTAGCATTTTCTTCTCTTGGGTTAAAACCATGAAGAAATCCAATGTAGAATGTATTGACTTGGAAGGGTGTTTCCTAGTTTTTTCCTTCTGGGCTGTGTGTGTGTTTTCTTGTTTGTGTCTTTTTATCCAGTAGTGTTGATTTTGGACATGTGTGATGTGCTTCAGCAGCAACACAAACACAAAAAACTTCTACGTATGTCATCAGGCAGTGTGGAAACATCTGCATGCTTGTTTTGGCTTGAATTAGAATATAACGTTTACCACCGTATGTTTTAATGGTGACTTTGGATGTAAAGATTCTACTACTAATTCACCATTTTCTTTTGGTGTGCAATCTGGATAAATATGCAACATTGTTGCATGTTGTTGTTTTTTTTGGGGGGGGGACATTTATTTGATTTTCACACATATATATAGTGGAGGCTGTCGTGTCTTTTTTGGTTAATATTGACATTTTACGGCACAAATTTGGCTCAGTTTGCGTGCATTTTTGATTATGCTAACCAAGGTTTCACCATACGTACATACATATTATACTTACTTAAATAGCAATATTTAATTATTATTTAAGTATTAAGATATTTGACTGTGATTAATCACATTTATAAAATCCATAAATTCATTAAATTAATTAAATTAATCAATTTAGCATTTTTGATTATGCTAACCAAGGTTTCACCATACATACATATTCTAATTAATTAAATAGCAATATTTAATTATTAATTTAAGTATCAAGATATTTGACTGTGATTAATCACATTTTTAAAATCCATAGTTTAATTAAATTAATTAAATTAATAAATTTAGCGTTTTTGATTATGCTAACCAAGGTTTCACCATACGTACATATTATAATTAATTGAATAGCAATATTTAAGTATTAATTTAACTATTAATATATTTGACTGTGATTAATCACATTTTAAAAAATCCATAGTTTAATTAAATTAATTAAATTAATCAATCAATTGCTATTTTTTAATCTATAATAAGTAGGGGAAATCTCTTTGTGGTAAACGATTCAATGTGCAACTTCAACAATAATTACATCAAATTTTATGTAATTTTATGAAAAGGATATCAATTTCGTATCAATTTTAGACTTCTTTCTCTTTGGGCTTTTCCCTTCAGGGGTCGCCACAGCAAATCAATCTCCTCCATCCAACCCTGTCTTCTACATCTGTCTCTCTCACACCAACTACCCTCATGTCCTCCTTCACTACATCCATAAACCTCCTCTTTGGTCTTCCTCTACGCCTCCTACCTGACAGCATCCTTCTACCAATATATTCACTATCTCTCCTCTGGACATGTCCCAACCATCTCAGTCTGGCCTAAAGGACTTTATCTCCAAGGCCTCTAACATGTAATGTCCCTCTGATGTACTCGTTCCTGATCCTATCCATCCTAGTCACTCCCAATGAGAACCTCAGTATTATAATCTCTGCTATCTCCAGTTCTGCGTCCTGTCTTTTCCTCAGTGGTACTGTCTCTAGACCAAACAACATGGCTGGTCTCACAACAGTTTTGTATACCTTCCCTTTCATTTTAGCTGAAACTCTTCTATCACACATCACGTCTGACACTTCTTCACCTCATTTTCACAATCGCCAATGTTCTGTGGACCCCAAGTATTCTATAACTTCTATATCTAAAACAGAAAGTTTTAAACAATATATATAACAATGTATTTAAAATGTATTTAAAACAGTACAGACAGCAAGTATATTTTTGTATTACTATTTTTCTGTATTATTATCATATTGGGTCTTAAACTCGCCCACAAACTTTCAGCAAATACAAAATGTGAGCGAGTGAGACCTCTCACACCGACACAAACATGTTTTCGTTTATTTGTGGCAGCTCAAAGTAAGTATTTGTTTATTTATGATACTTTTAAATAGTGGTTTTAAATTCTAAATGTTTGCGAGTAAATAAAAGCCTATTTAGAAACATTCAGAAAAGATTATTATTAAGCATTTGCCTTCATGAAATGTATAGATGAAAATACCTAAAACACAGGGCAACATGGCAACAGGGCAAACTCAATGTATTTTTAGTGTCGTTTACAATGAATCACCAGCGGTATTCATGCTGGCTCAGCAGTTTTCGCCTTACTAATATTACAAAATCGGTTCTGTTGCTGCTGTTTTGTGCAATATTGTTAATAAAGGACCATGTGATCAAAGAGAGCATGATTTCCTTTCCACCGTTTCCATGCACTCCAAATCAACAGTCCCTCACCAATTGTCGTTGGCATCCAATTTAAAAATATGGCAAAAATATGAATTGCATTAATTGTATGTCATCAGCTAGTATGCAATACTTACCTCAATGATGTAAAGGACGATGTTTTTGTAGAAGCAGTACAGGATACATTTAGCTACACGGTTGTAATTCCAAGCTCCGTGGACGAGCAGCAGATTCTTCAAGTATTTGAACTGTGCGGGAGGAAAAAACAAAAAAACAGGCCACAGTAAATGAAATGGCACTTTACAAACAAGACACCACTAAAGCCACAATAGAAACGTCTGGATTATAGGAAGAAACAGCAGGAACTTGTCTCCTAGCATGGAGATGGCAGAATAATAGTGACCCCCACCAAAAAATAAGAACGACATTATGTGGTCTCCAAAAGTTCAGCATAGTCGTTACAGGACTTTAGAGGGATCCTTCTATAAGCACGCCTGTGGTGAGTCTGAAATTGCAGTGTAATTTCTGGCTGATAAGTGTGATTATACTGGAACGCTCTTTACTTTACTCTCCAAGTGACTGAAGAAGCACTTTTTTTTTTTTAAACAAAGTTTACATTTCATCCTTTAGCTGTCTGACAAAGTGAGAGTGTGAGAAAGGACAGTTTAAGCCTGAAACGTCTATACTGGCATCTTAGAAAGGGGGAAGTGGCGCAGTGATTGCCAAGGCTGGGTTGTATAGATAGCGGTTCATGCTGGTATTTTAGTCATGTGACCAAAGGCTGTGTTGATTTTGTGACATATAATGTGGCACAACTCAAATGTTTTTAAGCAACATACAGTCTGATTATTTTTATATGTCATGTCCACACTGTACCGGATGCTTCTGCTAACATTTCGGAGTATAGGACAACAATATATGAGGAGAACTGAAGTGAGTCATATACGTCAGAATATGCAGATATTGTGTTCATTTGTCGTCAAACAGCAACACCAAGTGGTGGTGTGTCGGTCATGAACGAATGGGTCACTGCCCCTGAAATACCCGTTCAGTCCGTTCAGTTGCAAATGCTATTTTTTTTGGATTGGCTAGAGCAGGGGTGCTCATTAAGTCGATCGCGATCTACCGGTTGATCGCGGAGGTGGTACTGGTCGATCGCTGGTCGATCGCTGGTCGATTGCGGCGTGACATTAAAAAAATATCATCCTCGCATCAATGCCGTCACTTGATTGATATACAGGGCAGCCATTCAGATGACAACTGAATGTTGCCCTTCGGGCGACCAATCAAATCAAACAACGTCTCTAAGTGCAGCAGAACTTACGATGTCAGCCTATCATCCATCCCCGTTACTTGATTGACATACAGGACAACCAATCAGATGACAACTGAATTTTGACCTTTAGGTCACCGCTCATGCGTAAACAACGATGCAAAGTGCTAAGCTAGTCGGCAAATTGCGTCAGATTTTAAGCCCTCGCTAAAGTTTATGGTCACTAAAATGAGTGAAGGAGCTGGACCAAGTAAAAAGGCAAAAACATATCACTTCCATACGGAATGGGAGGTGGACTTTTTTTTTCACAATGTCTTTTTCGAAGTGCGTTTGCCTGGCTAACCTGGCTATCAGCAGCTACTGTCCGGACTATGCATCCCTGGCTGGTTCAATTCAGTGCAAGTCATCAAAGTAAACTCAGGTAATTACAAAAAATGTTAATAGTTAATTATGTGTGTTTTGCAATATTGTCTCATTTGGTTATGTAAGGTACATCAACATACATTGTACGTACAAATAATCCTCAATACATTTGAAAATAAATAGATGTTTTGCATTTTTGTAGTGGGTAGATCATTTTGACTCGGTCATTTTAAAAGTAGCTCGCATGCTGAAAAAGTGTGAGCACCCCTGGGCTAGAGAGTCCGTTAACCGTTCCTTTTGCAGGGCGGGACTATGTACGTGCTTGCCTGTCTTATCCTATCGTCACGCCTGGCTCTGTGGGTGGGTGGGGTTAGCTGACTGAAAGACCGAGACCGAGAGATTGACCGACACTGTCAGTGACCTTGTTCATTCCGTTCACAAAAAAGAAATAGTTCTTTTGACCCGTTCATTCATGGCCAACACACCACTACTGTCGGTGAACTCGTTCATTCTGTTCACAAAAAAGAACTAGTTCTGGCCCAGGCCCAGGGTGGAATTGAACTCGGGTCTCCAAGCTGTGTCCGCCGTGCAGCCCACATTCAAACATTCATTCATTCATTTTCTACCGCTTATCCTCACGAGGATCGCAAGGGGTGCTGGAGCCTATCCCAGCAGTCTTCGGGTGCGAAGCAGTGTACACACTGGACTGGTGGCCAGCCAATCACAGGGCACATATAGACAAACAACCATTCACACTCACATTCATAGAGAATGTTTGAGAACATGCAAACTCCACACAGAGATTGGTCGAGGGTGGAATTGAACCCTGGTCTCCTAGCTGTGAGGTCTGCACGCTAACCACTCGTCCGCTGTGCCGCCGCACAATATTTCATATTTTTCTAAATCTATAAATTCAAAAATAAATCCAAAAGGCACACATTGGAGCTTGTCATAATGACTAAATGAGCGGAGCAAGTAGAAGTTAGCCAGCTTCCCAGATTGGATTTCACGTTCCCAGTCAGCAAATTGGAGCGAATGTAGAGCTACAGTATGCCAACCCTGAGAAAACACATGGACCAAACTCTGGAAGTGTAATTTCATTTTGCCAAGTGGATTATAAGAGGCCACCTGTCTTTGACAGACATAAACCTTGGACACGTAATGCGGACTGAAGCGGGAACAAGCCCGGCTCTCTTGAATAGTAATTGCATACTCAAGGACAGACAACGCACTGTGTTGGACGCAACCATCGCTTTTTCCCATGCTCTGGAGCCCTGTGGCGGCAATAGAAAAATGTCGCATTGAATGGTGTTCTGTGTATAAACACAGGAGTGGTTTTGTTGCGCTAAGGTATCGTATATCGACGCTGAGTTGCGGACATTCTTGCTTGGAAGTACAGTACTTGTTTACACTTTGCCGCAGTCTGTTCCTGATCTGGTAGCGTGGAGAGTTGGGTGATGCTCGTCTTACAGGTGTTACCACTTGACTCTAAAAGCTGACGGCCTGGCAGGCATGAGAGGCTTTGTTGCTCACAACAAATGTGCCGAGGTATCGCTGACGCTAACGCTAACAACATGCTTGAAAGCTATTATGTTGGACTTATTGGAAAAGTCAAGAAGACAATGTTGCCAACAACATGGTAGACTTAAAGCATGTTGAATTCATTCATTCCTTCATTTTCTAGCAGGGAATCCATTTATTTAACATAAATTATAGTTGGGGTCTTAATTGAAAGCAGGAGAGATTTCTGAAACTTCAACTTACTGTAACTTTAATGTTAATAATGATGTGGAGTGCATGAGAAAGTAGAAAGGAAAATGTTACATTGTGGGGCACTCTGTTGGTTGTGGATACAAAGCTTTGGAAGACATGCCAGCATACATCCATTCATCTTCTGCTGGAGCCTACCCCAGCTGACTCCACCAACGTACACCCTGGACTGGTGGCCAGCCAATCACAGGGCACATATAGACAAACAACCATTCACACTCACATTCATACCTATGGACAATTTGGAGTGGCCAATTAACCTAGCATGTTTTTGGAATGTGGGAGGAAACCGGAGTACCCGGAGAAAACCCACGCATGCACGGGGAGAACACGCAAACTCCACATAGAGGGTGGAATTGAGCCCTGTTCTCCTAGCTGTGAGGTCTGCGCGCTAACCACTCAACCGCCATGCAGCCCTAGTTGGATGTCTTATTTAGTAAAAAAAAAAAAATTATCTGTAAAACATGCTAGGTTAATTGGCGACTCCAAAGTGTCCATAGGTATGAATGTGAATGCCGCATGTTGAATTATAGAGTAAAAATGTAATGTACTACTTAAATATTATTACTACATATGTGTAGTAAGTGTATCAATGAAAATGTGTGTCAGTGTTGCCAGGTTTTATGAAAGAAACAAGCCCAACAACAGACTATGATTACAATGCATCCCACAGGATCCCACAACGGGTTCCTGTCCAAATACGCTGCATCTCACCTGAGCAATGGAGTAGTCGGAGGAGTTGGCGGCCTGCAGGCCCTCGTTGCCAGATATGCCGACGCCCACGTGAGCCGTTTGAATCATCCCCACGTCGTTGGCGCCGTCGCCGATGGCCAACGTGATCACCTTCACTTGCTTCTTCACCATCTCCACCACCTCTGACTTCTGGAGAGGAGACACTCTGAAGCAGGAAGACAAAAAGAAAAACGGGTGATCTATACGGTATAATATATTCACCAATGTTTGGTCATACTCCACATGATATGATTGAAGTACAGACAGGTAAGACTAAGTCCTGTTTTGTTTTTCAACTAAAAAATGTTGTATATCAGTATCATACCTTATGTCTTATGATTTTTTTTATTTGATGCGCTGCAAAATCTTGTTGTGACCTTCATGAGGTAGTCACCTGAATTTGTTTTTCCATTGTCATCACCCATTGACACCAAACCATTCATTCATTTTATACCGCTTTTCCTCACGAGGGTCGTGGAGGTGCTGGAGCCTATCCCAGCTGTCTTCGGGCCAGAGGTGTGGTACAGCCTGGACTGGTGGCCAGCCAATCACAGGGCACATATAGACAAACAACCATTCACACTCACATTCATACCTATGGACAATTTGGAGTGGCCAATTAACCTAGCATGTTTTTGGAATGTGGGAGGAAACCGGAGTACCCGGAGAAAACCCACGCATGCACGGGGAGAACATGCAAACTCCACACAGATATTGGTCGAGGGTGGAATTGAACCCTGGTCTCCGAGCTGTGAGGTCTGTGCACTAACCACTCAACCGCCGTGCCACAAGACCAAACCAATAGTGTATATAAAATGTAAACAAATTAAATAAAATAAATTCTATTGATTTTGAATGATCCAGGTTAAAAGCCACATCAGTATCTGTCGGTTGATCACGTGTCATATGCCAATCCAAGAACTCTATGGATTTTGAATGCATTGTATCATAATAGGGCTGCATGACGTTTTCTCCGAGTACTCCGGTTTCCACCCTCGACCAATCTCTGTGTGGAGTTTGCATGTTCTCCCCGTGCAGGCGTGGGTTTTCTCCGGATACTCCGGTTTCCTCCCACATTCCAAAAACATGCTAGGTTAATTGGCCACTCCAAATTGTCCATAGGTATGAATGTGAGTGTGAATGGTTGTTTGTCTATATGTGCCCTGTGATTGGCTGGCCACCAGTCCAGGGTGTACCCCGGCCTGAAGACAGCTGGGATAGGCTCCAGTGAATGAATGAATGAATGAATGTATCATAATATAGCTGAAATAAAACCATACCCATCCATGTATGCAACATGTAAAAACCAAGATCTCTGCTGAATAGGGGACACAATCTGGCGGAAGAGTCTGAGGTCAAATATCATGTTCCTCATTACTGTTCTCAATTTTGATTCCCCACATCCTTACAAGTTGATTTTGGATGGATCACTTCAAGTTCCAAGACCGTGGGGAGCATAAGACGGTCCAGACGTTGGGCCTTGTGCTTATTATAACATGAACCGTTTCAACCATGTTATCTAACGTAACCATCAGATTTTTCCCCGCTCTAATGTGATGTTGAAGAAATGGTCTGCTTGTCCTCTGTTGACTTTCTCAGACGTGGCGAATCATTTGATCTTGTTCTTTCTGTACTTGGTGTTAAACAGAAGCAGTGATGTGGGCTTTTCTATTGACTTATTGTACCAAGTATGTTATACTGTTGTACAATTGCAGGTAAAAACCAAGGCTGAGTGGGGTCAATGTGGTTTTGGAACACCAAAAAGTCTCTGGGACTCTCCAACAGCTTGTAAATACTATTTGTCCCTTTAGAAGTTTTCCATGTTTCATGAACCAGCATGCTCTCTCAAAGCGTGGTGGGCTTGTAACGAGGCCTTGGTGACCTCCGTCACTCGCTGCTGTTAAACTTACAGCTGTACGCCCTCCTCCGTGTCCGCATGGTTGTTCTTTACTGCGCTCTGAGGAGCGTTTAACTCGGCAGACATTTTTTTTAAAATACATTCATGTCCTCTCCAAGGTTTTTTGGTGACGTTGCTTTCAGTGCTCGTTTGGCCTTTTGGACCTTTGAGATGCAGCTGTGTATTTTAATGTACTCATGTCTTTCCAAGGGCTCTTCTGGCAAGACATCGGTAAGACACGTTCCATTTGAAAAGATACTTCAGTGTTGTGTCACAATTAAGCACATTGAGTGACTACTGCTAAAAGATTGCATCACCAGTCAAGCAAGGAGTACAATACAGCAGAACTTCAAATGACAAATTCCCCTGATATTGTCATTTTTGGGGGACAAATACGCCTCCAAAGTGATGTAAAACTTTGAAGTTCATGCTGCGGTCATATTGTATGTTGTATTCTCCTGTTAGACCATGCCTAAGATTCAGGTAATGAGGTGCATTTGGAAGTGAGCACTGAAAGAAGCTCAAAAAGCTTAGGAAAAAATAAAATGGATTTTTTATGGCCCTATACTACGTTACTGCTTTATTCTTGGGAATTAACAATTACAGTGTTTAACTTCTAGGGCTGCACGGTGGTCGAGTGGTTAGCGCGCAGACCTCACAACTAGGAGACGAGGGTTCAATTCCACCCTTGGCCATCTCTGTGTGGAGTTTGCATGTTCTCCCCGTGCATGCGTGGGTTTTCTCCGGGTACTCCGGTTTCCTCCCACATTCCAAAAACATGCTAGGTTAATTGGCGACTCCAAATTGTCCATAGGTATGAATGTGAGTGTGAATGGTTGTTTGTCTATATGTGCCCTGTGATTGGCTGGCCACCAGTCCAGGGTGTACCCCGCCTCTCGCCCCAAGACAGCTGGGATAGGCTCCAGCACCCCCTGCGATCCTCGTGGGGGAAAGCGGCAGAAAATGAATGAATGAATGAACTTATTTTCTCATTCGTGTGAATGCTGACCTAAGTAAGAAGCAGAAAACGTTTTACTTGGCCACAGTTTGACCCTGAAACATCATTTTCTCGTGGGACAAAACCTATCTGAACAGAACTGTACTGAAGCACTGTACTTGCCATAAACAATGCCTACAAATGAAATGTAAAGGTTTAAAAATGCTGGAAAGAAAAACACAGTGTTGACTTGCACTCATACAGCGTGACCACAGTGCTGGACAGCTCAAGTACTTCCTGTTATTTATGCGGCCTGTGCGGGTCAACAGTGCACGTCTATAATGTTGCAAGTTGACATTTGAAATTTACCTCTGACTGTAAAGGAAAAAAAACCTTTAAAGCTTCAGCTGTAAAGCCAGGCGACCATCTTTATGATGAACTGTAAAAGTAGCTTGAGCAAAGGAAACTTGTGCAATAATGCAAAAAAATGATCCAAAACAGAACTGGGGGACATTTTGTGGCTGTATTGAATGAATTATTTTTGCATATTTTTATTGAAACACACATTTTTTTAATAGTATGTGTCATTTTAATATTTATCTAGACCAGGGGTCTCAAACACGCGGCCCGCGGGCCAAATGTGGCCCGCAGGACACTAGTTTGAGGCCCCCGCCTTGATATGAAAGTTTAATGTTAGTGCGGCCCGCGCAAGTTTGATATGGATGCTGTATGGTATCATGTACCCAGAAAAAATTATTACGTTTGATTCATGTTCATGTTAAAGTTTAAATAACTGTTAATAGTTATCCTCCCTATCCGTGTGGAAGTGGTAAGTTTTTGGCCTTTTAAGTTTAAAGGAAATAACTTGGAGGCTACCGTTTAGGTTGCTAGCTCTCTAGTTTGCGAGTTAGCATGTGTCTCAAGACCCTGCAGTTGCGCAATATGTTGTAAATAAAAAGAGTATAAATGTGACTATAGTCGTGTTTTGTCATGTCTACAGGGCTCTAATAATGCTATGTTCGTTTTAATCTGAAAACAATCATTTGTCTACCCACCAACTATATGTGGTTTCTTAAGTTTTTATTATTTGCTGTTTTATTATTATTATTATTATATTTATTTATTTATTTATTACTGATTGATTGATTTTCTTTATTCCTGATTTGTTTATTTATTTTTCATCTTATTTTGTGTAGAAAAATGAAAATTAAGATATTTGAGAACAGTGGAATGTTTTATCAGAGCTTTTCTCGTAGAAAATTGGAACCAAAGCGAAGTTTTCTTAATTTTTTTGTTTTTAATAAATGCGTTTTTTGTTTTTTTTCTTGGAAAACCTGATGCGGCCCAGTCTCACCCAGACCCGAGCTCCAGTGTGCCCCCCAAGTAAATTGAGTTTGAGACCCCTGATCTAGACTTTGCTTTGTTTTCAATCCCTACCTGCAACATATGACAGCCTTGCAGGAGAGGGCGAGGTCCAGGAAGTACTGTCGCACTCCAAAGGTGAGGGCGTATTTGAGCGTCTTGCCGTCGATGATGAGCGCAAAGTCATTCTCCTTGTGGAGAGCGTCTCCCAGCAATCCGCAGTGGTGGCTGAGGGTCTCCCTTGTTCTCTGCCGGTGGGAAAACATTGAATATATTTCATGATTAGAACACTTGATAAATTCCTGCTATTACTTCCAGCCTGGTGGATTTTCCATCTTTATTTTTTTTTAAATTGAATTGTTGATTTAATCGCTTTCACACAGTAAATCACTTTCCTGTTGTTTTGGAACACGTCAGTCTAATTTGGAGATGGATGTTAATAATTGCCATTGGCGGCGTTTGCTCAATTGTTAACAGATGCCAAAACATTGTTATATTATTATAAGACTGTCATTCATGTTCATAAACGACATATAACTTCTACTGATAAAAGGATTTTCATGTTGTTTTAGCAAATGACCGTATGTTGATGGAGAGAAAGAAACATGAGTGTATACAACCTATAATATAGCTCATTTATAAAATGCTAAAATGGAATTAGAATGATTACAACTGAGCCAAAGACTCATTTTTTGGCCTTATGTTTTCTTCAACAATGAGAACGTGTCGACCCAGAGACAAAATGAGATGATGGATGAGCCAGCACAGTAGGCAACCGCAACGAGAACCTTGGACTTAATTTACGACGCCGCAAATATTTTGTAGAACAACACAAAAGACCTCCACTGTAGTATTTGTACCAAAGAACGACTGTTTCCCTCGGCTTTAAAAGGTCATCAACGTCCACTAGGAGATGTTTGAAGACTTAAGTCATATTTTGTCACGCTGACGAGGCATCCATGGGGGACTGATGATGACGAGCGATGGTGGAAAACCATCAACGTGGGACTAACTAAAGGATTTATTGTCCCGACTGGAAGCACATGGACTGGATAGCAGGACTCATGAGGTCATCGCTGTCTTCCACCATCTTCCTCCCAGATGGTGAAGTACTTAGGATATCAGAATATGACAACAACAAGAAAATATACTTTCTGAGATTATGTTGCGCGTTCAAGGTATGGTAGGTTAGTTACACTATTTTTTCAAAAAAATAAATCAAAGAATATTCATAATAGGTTCCAGGGTCAAAATGCTACCATGAAACTACACTACAAATGTAGAAATAAGATATCAAATTTTTAATGTCTAACTTTTTATACCTGACTACTGTTCCCCGCCCCACTTTTAGCCTTGTTTTAGCTCTGAATGAATGTATGGATATTGTATTTTAATGCATCTTTTACTCAACTCTATTTTAATTATTTTTCTCTACTGTAAAGCATCTTTGAGTACTCTAAAAAGCGCTATACAAGCAAAATTTATTATTATTTAATTATTTCATTAATTATTATTTATAAATTATTTTTTATTATTTAATGCATTTTGGGATTTTTCTATTCCTTTTTGTTGGTATATATATATATATATATATATATATATATATATATTGCATGTTTGTCACACTTAAATGTTTCAGATCATCAAATAAATTTTAAGTCAATGACAATACAACTGAACACAAAATGGAGGTCTTAAATGAAACTATTATTAGGGGGAAAAAAATTCTAACTTAAAACTTAAATGAGATTAATTGAGCCATTTCTAAAGCTTTAGGACTCCAGCAAACCACAGTGAGAGCCAGTATCCACAAATGTCAAAAACATGGAACATGAGAACAGTGGTGAACCTTCCTAGGAGTGGCCGGCCAACCAAAATGACCTGAAGAGTGCAACGACGACTCATCCAAAAAGTCACAAAAGACCCCACAGCAGCATCCAAAGAACTGCAGGTCCAACTTGTCTCTGTTAAAGTCAGTGTCTCTACCATAAGAAAGACACTAGGCAATCTGACATGGAGGAATTTGACATGATGAGCCTAGACTATCGAGCAGTTGCTCGACCAAAATCCACTTCTGAACAAAAAAAATCTTAAAGCTGTGGTCTGACGAGACAAAAGTCAAACTTTTGTTGGAAGTTGTGTGTCCCAGTACACCAGGCGTAAATGTAACGCTGCATTTGAGAAAAAGAACACCAGACCAACAATAAAATGCACAATGAGCCAATTCAAGAAACAATACAAGCAGTTGATGTTTGCTAAATATGTGTCAAAAAATTAAAAATTAAAAATTAAAAATTAAAAATTAAAAATTAAAAATTAAAAATTAAAAATTAAAAATTAAAAATTAAAAATTAAAAATTAAAAATTAAAAATTAAAAATTAAAAATTAAAAATTAAAAATTAAAAATTAAAAATTAAAAATTAAAAATTAACAACCAAACAAAAAAAAACTTTATTAGGAAAGCAGGAAGTGAACAAATGTAACAGTTAGTGATTGTAAAAGTACCAGATGGAGGGGTAGGATTTAATAAGCTTTGCTTCTTCCTACTCCTTTTGGACATGTGGAACTGGGAACTGATTATGGGATGCATTCAATTGTAATCTGATGCATGTTCAAATGAAATAAAAACATTATCATTACCAAAATAAGGTGGTGGTAGTGTAATGGACTGGGGTGACCTTTGGTTCTGCAGCAAGACAATGATCCAAGCCCACCTCTGAATGGCTGCCAATGCTTGATTGCTGTTGTTGCAGCCCAACCAGTTACAGTATTAGGTTTTCGATTCAACGACTAACAAATTGACTGCCGGCTCGTGACAAGGTCCAATATGTCAAAGCGGTCAGGTAGGACCAGTGGGACCAGGCAGCAACAGCTTGGCAAAACAAAAACTCTTGAAACCTCATCCTAAAGGAAATATTTGGACAACGGGGCTTTGTAAGAAGAAAGCGAGCGAGAGATGACGGATGAACACAAGAGAGACAGAGCGAGAGGAGACAAACAGAGAGCAGCTGGCCTGATGTGAGCCTTCTGTGGCAAACTGATACATTTGTGTCAGATATGCGTTTCACCACATGGGGTAGAACATAGCTCCAGCTGCACTGGTAGTCAAACTTGGGACACAATCCATTCATCATACACTGCGATGGGCACTCATTCAGGGAATTCATGCCCCCCCCACCCCAAACGCTAATTACGCAACGGAGTTTCAGCGGTAATTCTACATGTCTCCTTCTAAAGACCTTTTGTTATGGCTATAATGAGCCGTTTAGCTTATGTGAATCGCTAGTGTTTGGTTTTGGGAACGCTATGCAGCGTCCATTCAGGGGTCCACAGGAGCTCCCCATAAAGACTGAGCTCCATTGTTGATGGAGACAAGATACTCGTGATTTGGAATGTGGGTGTTTACCGCAGATGTAAAGTCATCAACTGTCCTAGACCGTGATCCACAATGAATGCTTAATCCAGTCCAGATAGAGATGTATGGACGCTAGACCGGCCTGAGAACGACAGCCAATGTTGGCTTTTTTAGCACGGCATCAATGCACAGTCCAAAACGGGTACTTTTTTTACATATTTTCTGACTTGTTTCCCCCTTATTCAAAATGAAAACATTCATTCATTCATTTTCTACCGCTTTTCCTCACGAGGGTCGCGGGGGGTGCTGGAGCCTATCCCAGCTGTCTTCGGGCGAGAGGCGGGGTACACCCTGGACTGGTCGCCAGCCAATCACAGGGCACATATAGACAAACAACCATTCACACTCACATTCATACCTATGGACAATTTGGAGTGGCCAATTAACCTAGCATGTTTTTGGAATGTGGGAGGAAACCGGAGTACCCGGAGAAAACCCACGCATGCACGGGGAGAACATGCAAACTCCACACAGAGATGCCCGTGGAATTGAACCCTGGTCTCCTAGCTGTGAGGTCTGCGCGCTAACCACTAGACCGCCGTGCCGCCAAAATGAAAACATAATGGAATGAAATTACATTTTCTTGAGACAACATTTTTTTTGAATCTCTCAGATGTGTCTGTTTTCATGAAAAAAATTTGCATGATTTTGCATGTTAAAAACTGGAATATTTTTCATGTTACATGGAAAATATATATTTTTTTAAATAAAAAAGACAAAAAATAAATACATAAAACAATAATACCAATGTGTGAAAATGCTTCAATATGTCTTTTTTGTGTTTTTTTAATGCAATTTTTTTTATACAATTTGATGCATTTAAGTATGCTCAGAAATCCATAAAATACATGTGAATTATTCAACTTATTGATTTAATTATTTATTTGGTGTCTTTCAACACAACTACTCATTGCTCGTAATAACAAGATTAGAATGTGTATCAAATGTTGTGCTACTATTAAAGAGACTGTCATCGGGTGAGAGGCGGGGTACACCCTGGACTGGTGGCCAGCCAATCACAGGGCACATATAGACAAACAACCATTCACACTCACATTCATACCTATGGACAATTTGGAGTGGCCAATTAACCTAGCATGTTTTTGGAATGTGGGAGGAAACCGGAGTACCCGGAGAAAACACACGCATGCACGGGGAGAACATGCAAACTCCACACACAGATGCCGAGCAGGGAATCAAACCCGGGTTACCTAGCTGTGAGGCCACCGTGCGACATTACTACTTAGAGTTATTAGTACTATGTCAATATCCAGCCATTCATTTTCTATACCGCTTATCGTCACTAGAGTCGCGGACATGCTGGAGCCTATCCCAGCTGTCTTGGGGTGAGAGGCGGGGTACACCCTGGACTGGTGGCCAGCCAATCACAGGGCACATATAGACAAACAACCATTCACACTCACATTCATACCTATGGACAATTTGGAGTGGCCAATTAACATAGCATGTTTTTTGGAGAAAACCCACACATGCACACGGAGAACATGCAAACTCCACACAGAGATGGCTGAGGGTGGAAGCGAACTCGGGGTTCCTAGGTGTGAGACATGCGCACTATCCACTCGTCCACCGTGTATTTTATGGCAGATGTGGTATCTTTCACTGTGGGTTCAATTTTCAGTTCATTTGGCTCTATTAATACGAGGGATGTATTATGGGTACTGATAATTATTGGCCCAATATGAGCATAAAAATGTGATATATAGAAAACCAATACCAAAAAAATGCTGTTAAAACACATTTGAGTTGATATCGATATCAGAAGTTCAATATCATATAAATTAAGAGCAAAAAGGCCAATATCACAGATTCCCAGGTAATACATACAAATATATACCCAATTGTGTACAATGGAGCGAGGGAAGCCATGCTCCAATGCCTCTTGTGTAGCACATGGCCATGGCCGTGAATTAGCAGCGCCTGGCCCTGTGTCGGTCTCTCGGTGCGGAGGCTTTCTGTCTTTGTTTCACCAAGGTGCCTTATGTAAGCATCTGTTCAACCACAACAGAATAGGAGGTGACATTACAAAAGCGCCGCTGCATGCGCTTTCCAAATACACCCACCCCAAATTTTTGACTTCAACTCAATTCATCATGCTTAACGAGCGGCTGACAGGATGAAGGCCGTCTGTCATCGCCGCCGAACGCTCGCCTGTTTCCAAACATCTCTTCTCACTATTTAGTCCAAAGTTTGTTCTTCTTCTTTGCCTTTTTTCCAGTACGGGGATTTGCACTTTGCCTTCTCACAAACCACAGACAAGGCTCTCCTGCCGGGGGTTAACAGACTTCTCAGCGGGGTGTCTTACAGATATTTAATGGAGATTTAGAATGAGTGTTGGTGGTCGTGGGGTTGGGGGGGCGGGCTAGTTTGCTCCCCTGGAGACACATTTTTGTGTCTTTTGTTTGTTTTTCTGGCAAATACATCCTATTATGCGGAAACAGAAGAGCTAGATATACAGTATTTATTATATATTGTAACAAAACCTAGCCTACATTTACATAGCAATGGGGGTGTAATAGTATGTATAGTAATAATAGTGTAGTATGCATGCCAGGCCCGTAGTTGGCGGCATTGCTACTTAGAGTTATTACTCTAATTATACTAATGAGGTACTGTTTCAATATCCAGCCATTCATTTTCTGTACCGCTTTCCTCACTAAGGTTGCGAGCATGCTGGAGCCTATCCCAGCAGTCTTCGGACCAGAGGCGGGGTACACCCTGGACTGGTCGCCAGCCAATCACAGGGCACATATAGACGTTAACATAATACGTTAACATATTGTGTTATAACATAACAAAAAAAGGTAGTAGCATAACGTTACATAAAATGTAACACAACATCAAATATAACACGACATAATAAACAACAATGCATGATGTAACGTGACCAATAACAAACATACCATGTGTTATAAACTAAGTAATACAGGAAGTAACATAACGGAACATAATAACATAACATAAACCCTCCATCCATTTTCTACCACTTATCCTCACGAGGATCGTGGGGGTATGCTGGAGCCTATCCCAGCTGTCTTCGGACGAGAGGCGGGGTACACCCTGGACTGGTGGCCAGCCAATCACAGGGCACATATAGACAAACAACCATTCACACTCACATTCATACCTATGGACAATTTGGAGTGGCCAATTAACCTAGCATGTTTTTGGAATGTGGGAGGAAACCGGAGTACCCGGAGAAAACCCACGCATGCACGGGGAGAACATGCAAACTCCACACAGAGATAGCCGAGCAGGGAATCGAACCCGGGTCTACTCGCTGTATCCACCGTGCAGCCCAGGTATGTCAATATGCAAAGTGAAATTATGGAAACGATGAACCGAGAGAAGTGTAATTGCACATCCACTACAGTTGGTGGCAGTCATGCCCTCATTGTCAGGGTGTGCCCAGGGAGTATTCTTACTCTATGGGGTAGGGCAGGGGTGCCCATTATTTCCAGCTACCAGACGATCTCTACTCATTACAATTTTAAAGACAAATGATACTATTTATAGTCGTGGCAGAGAGTGGAAGGGATGTCAAATGTTTTCCTCTTCCTTAGGGAAGCATAACAGAAAATAATTGCGACCCAGCGGTGCCGCCCCATGCACATTCTTGCTATGGCTAATGGACACGGAGGAATCTGACATGATTCTAGACTATAAAGCGTCAATGTTTGCGCAAACCCAAAGGGAAAGTTAGATTGTTGAGAAATGTTGGATACTTGCATCAAGTGTGTCCTCGTTTATCACCAGCATGCCCATATTTTTGGTCAGCAGTTTGCAGGAATGTCCTATGGCAGGAAAAGAAAAGCAAAGCATTACAATACATTTCCAAACACAAATCAAATATAGTACATCATGTACACTTTTCATTCATATTTTAGCATTTATATCTATACAATTCTCATTATTCAAAGAAAATGTAAGCAATTCATTCATATTTTAAAATATATCCATCTATTTTCTATGCCGCTTTTCCTCACTACGGTTGCGAGTATCCCAGCTGTCTTTGGGCAAGACAAGAAAAAAACATGTTTTGGGAATGTGGGAGGAAACCGGAGTACCCAGAGAAAACACACAGAGATTCGAACCCAGGTCTTCCCGATCTCCTGACTGTGTAGCCAACATGCTAACCACTCGTCCACCATGCGGCCTATTTTGAAATAAATATTAAAATATATTAAAACATCCATCCATTTTCTATGCCGCTCACCCTCACTAGGGTTACGGGCCTTCCTGATCTCCTGATTGTGATCCACTCTAACACCGTGCAGCTATATCAAAACATAAAAATATATATTAAAACTGGACATTCCCATATATTGTACTATATATGTACTGGTTCCCATTTATAGATGTTTCCAAAAAGCCACATAAGGTTTTAACACAAAACATTACAAAAATATATATTTCCCAATTTAACTGGACAATTAAGTACATTATATTATTTTAGCGGCTACACGGTGGACTGGTGGTTAGTGCGCAGGCCTCACAGCTAGGAGACCCGAGTTCCAATTTCATCTCTGTGTGGAGTTTGCATGTTCTCCCCGTGCATGCGTGGGTTTTCTCCGGGTACTCCGGTTTCCTCCCACATTCCAAAAACATGCTAGGTTAATTGGCCACTCCAAATTGTCCATAGGTATGAATGTGAGTGTGAATGGTTGTTTGTCTATATGTGCCCTGTGATTGGCTGGCCACCAGTCCAGGGTGTACCCCGCCTCTCGCCCCAAGACAGCTGGGATAGGCACCAGCACGACCCGCGACCCTCGTGAGGATAAGCAGTAGAAAATTAATGAATGAATATTATTTGAACCAAATGATTCATATCTTAGTTATTTCCAAAACACCTCCATCCATGACTATGCATTAGGTCGTATTATCTAGTATCACTTTGTCCAAAAATTCACGGAAAGTTTCAACGCAAACAGGAGCGAACATCACTGGCGGAATGTGTCTCCAACACGTTGTTTTGAAGGACGGCAGTTGAAACGCGAGTCTCGGGACATGACTAATGAGTTTGGTTTACAAGGGCTTGTCAGCTTCCTGTTTTAACAGGGAAGTCACAACTCTGAGTTACCTAACATGACTCTCTGGGGAGCCCCCCGAGCTCCCGGCTGGGACAGATGCTCAGGGTCACTGGCATGATGATGGAAGGGATAAGTGTCCCATTTGGGGGGGGGGATAAAAAGCATCAATCTTACAGCTTAACAACGTGAATATTTGCGGTCTTCGACACTTTGTTCCTATCTGAAAACAAATTGCCAGTCCTTAAAGGGGGTTACCACAAAGCTTGTGTTTTTTGGGTGGGTGTGGGTGTGTGGGTGGTATTTTCCCTCAGTGAAAACGAGATAAGACACACACTGGAAACAAGAGTGAAAAACAAACACGACTGAGGTCTGGTGCTGGGAGATTGTTTTTAGAAGTAGAAGAAGTGCAAATGTCCAAAATGTTGGAAAATGTGTGGCAACGCCCCCCCCCCCTCCCCCCATCCCAACGCCGTCTCTGCTCCCCATCCGCTGCTGTCACGGCCCCATTTCCGTGTTTACCTTCAGCTCATTTGACGGCCGCCCGGACAGAGAATGTTGCATTCCTGGCCTGTCATCTTTTCAAGCGGAACTAAACTGCGTTCCCGCAGGACTTGGGGGTGTTGGGGGGGGGGGGGGGGGGGGGGGGGGGTGCAACAACGACATTCACGTCCAGGACGTCTTGGCGTTACAACAATTAGGGCGTCGTGACATTTGACCCGCAGAGGGTACTCAAGGCAGACACTACAAACGCCAGGGAGTCAAAGCGGTGACAAATCTGCCAAAGACTATCATCATCTCTTTGCTGTGCGATGACCACAATGTATCCCACCAAGCATCGCACCGTGGCTTTTTTCTTGTTGTTGTAGTTCAACAATTCATCTACCGCTGGGGGGGTGCTGGAGCCTATCCCAGCTGTGTTCAGGCGAGAGGCACACTGAACTGGTTGCCAGCCAATCACAGGGCACATATAGACAAACAACCATTCACACTCACATTCATACCTATGGACAATTTGGAGTGGCCAATTAACCTAGCATGTTTTTGGAATGTGGGAGGAAATCGGAGTACCCGGAGAAAACCCACGCATGCACGGGGAGAACATGCAAACGCCACACAGAGATGACCGAGGGTGGAATTGAACTCGGGTCTCCTAGAGGCCTGTGTGCTAACCACTCGTCCGCCGTGCAGCTCCATAATATATTATTCATTCATTTTCTACCGCTTATCCTCACGAGGGTCGTGGGGGTGCTGGAGCCTATCCCAGCTGTCTTTAAGCGAGAGGCGGGGTACACCCTGGACTGGTGGGGAGAGCATGCAAACTCCTCCTCCAAGGGAGGAATCGAACTCAGAATTTCCCGATCTTCTGACTGTGTGGCCTACATGCTAACCACTTTTCCACTGTGTGAAACAACCATTCATTCATTCATTGATTTATTTTCTACCGCTTATCCTCACGAGGGTGCTGGAGCCTATCCCAGCTGTATTGGGGCGAGAGGCGGGGTACACCCTGGACTGGTGGCCAGCCAATCACAGGGCACATATAGACAAACAACCATTCACACTCACATTCATACCTATGGACAATTTGAAGTGGCCAATTAACCTAGCATGTTTTTGGAATGTGGGAGGAAACCGGAGTACCCGGAGAAAACCCACGCATGCACCGGGAGAACATGCAAACTCCAGAATGGAATTGAACCCGCGTCTCCTAGCGCTCTACCCACACCACCGCCGTGCAGCCCCTAGTTCAAGAATGCTGTTCATTTTTAAAAAAGCAAAGAAAAATGTTGTTTTCCTGATTTTCCAAATCATTCGTATACATTTCTGCAAATGACTTCCCAACAGCAAGCACTTTGCCTCCATGGAGTTCTGGCTCTGACCGGTCCAGATCGTTACGTACTTTGGACCAACAGCGCTGGGAGTGCGTCCCAGCGCAAACAGCGCAGCGAGCCAACCACTCCGATGCTGTCAGAGTCGCTATTGTACATGACGGCGCGATAGTGCCAGATGAGCGCCGCCCTCAAATAATGGCGGGTATTTACGGCACAGGTCGGATCAAACCGAGCCGTTTAAACGGCGTTGAGTTGAGTCAACACAGCTGGCTTCTGGATGATTTATGGCGTGCTGTGCCAAGTGTGGCGTTTGGGTGGTTCTAGACTTGTGAAAGTGGGCAAACTCAAGCCGGAGAGATCACCTTTCAGTTTGGAAAAAATATAAAAATGAAAGTCAATATTGAGAGGACATTTTACAGCAACATGTGGGCACAAAGGGCCGATTGAGCGTGCCCACAGTGGTAGGTACGGGCTCACACCGAGACACCTTAGATATCCTTTTTCCTGCCATCTTTGTTCATGTGTTGGCCGCTATAGTACCGGAGCTGCACAGTGAGCTGAAGTGTGGAACAAAATTTTCTGCAAGAGTCACTCATTTGCACTTCTAACACTTTCTGTGAGGCCAAAACGCCCCGAGGGGAACCAGACCCGACTGCTTGTGTACATGTGCATGTTATTTACTTCATGTCAGGAAGGGCGGATCATATATCAACGTGTGGGACATACAGCTTGTCTTTTTAGTCAGTCTTAGTGGCTGGATAACCTTTAAAAGGTTTTAATACCGGGTTCAACATCTGTGCCCGAACGTAGGCAGCCGCAGACTGAGCAGCTTTTATTCTTTACGTGAAAACCACAATGAATGCAAACCACCTTGATGATGCAGTATGGTTTGCGTGGTGCTGCTTGGGAGGCAAGTCACCTCACATTAGGACTTCAATGCATTAAACATTCTTAAAAAGGTCTCATAGTGTACCATTTTTCAACATATTTTAGCCTCACAGGTCCCATGTAGTGTCCTGGTAAAAGATGCTATATATCAAATACAATGATGTGGAGGACACAAACCATAGCAATGATAGCAGAGTCTTGAACCAGTCATGATGTGCTATATATATCACTATATTGACACGCACTATGGTACCCATTATGGCATTGGATGCTCATATCACTGAGTACTTCGGTACGAGGTGCATTATTAAAAAAACAAAAAAAACTAACTGTATTTGGAAAGCAGGAAGTGAACAAATGCAACAGTTACTGATTGTAAAAGTACCAGATGGAGGGGTAGGATTTAATAAGCTTTGCTTCTTGGAACTGTGAACTGATTATGTGATGCATTCAATTGTAATCTGATGCATGTTGAAATGAAATAAAACCATGACCAACTCTAGCATAGCTATGTGACCCATGGGGTTAACATTCTACTCACATTTTATCAGCAGCGTGATACGAGGTTAGCCAGTTAGAAAACAAAATAATCTAACTTACAGCTTCCATGTCTGTAGCTGAATCATGGCTAGTTGGCATAGCTTCGGGATTTATTTTAAGATGTGTAGCAAAGCCTGCTGGGTGCACTGATGTGCACACCTGTCGTATCAAACAGACGCAAAACCTGAGACCATGAGGTAGTCCAACTTCCATTCTGTGGGATTTTTCACCTATAGATACAATAAATACCTAAAAATGTCATCCAATACTTCTCTACAAGAGAGGAGAAATATGATCTCAGGGAAGAAGTACATTTGAAACACTTCTATGCTAGGACTATGTTATGCTAGCCATAGCATTTCAGCATTTCAGTCCTACCCCTCCATCTGGTACTTTTACAATCAGTAACTGTTACATTTGTTTACTTCCTGCTTTCCATAATACAGTTTAAGGTTGTTGCTGTTGTTGTTTTTTTTAAAATAATGTACCTCGTACTGAAGTACGAGTGTGTTCTTGGAGTGAATGTTAGTCAAAGGCGGTATCATGTCCATGAGGAAGGAGGTATTCCCCCAAAAAGTGAGTATTTAAGTCAGTTTATTGCTCTAAGGACACATCTTGCTGTTAAAAATGCATTCTAAAAAAATTAATCAGATTAATCACAACGGGCAGATTAATTAATCGTGATTAATCACCATTCACATATATTTTTTTATGTATTAACACAGAGGTGGGCCAAGTATGGTCGCACATACGGTCCACCAAGCATTTGAATCCGGCCCGCCAGTTGCTTCTAAAGTAAAATGTCATCACAGTGAAGAAACCACCTTCAAACAAACCAAAAGGACTTTTAGGCATTTTTACCGATGTTGATGGCCGTCTCCTGCTTGTCCCCGGTCAGGATCCAGATCTTGATGTCAGCCTTCATCAGAGTCTCTATGGTTTCGGGCACCTTATCTTGGAGCTTGTCCTCGATGGCGGTGGCCCCCAACAACTGCAGATTCTGCATCAAAAGAAGGGTTTCAAGAAATAAGTCATGGAGATCTGATCAGTGCTCATAGTAGCTTAAGGCTCTTTTGTTGCATCTTGTTAGAATTACTTTTCAGAGGTTATTAATGGACAAGGAGATCACTTGGATCAGGATTTCAGCCCCCCAGTCAGGGTGGGACCATGCTGAGGACCAGGTCAAGTCAGGCCACAACATAAAACATGTCAGTGATGAATTGGTGCATCACCTTAGCCTGTCCATACGGTCGGTCTTTAACATGGTCATTTGTTAATATAATGACTGTATCAGCAGTCAGGAACTCCAGGAAGACTGATGGCTGCTTTGTGCTTGAATACGGCCTATTCATAGTAAAAACAAATATGCACATTAAAGTAAATTGTACTTATTGTAGACCTAATTCATCGCCAAACATAAACATGGCTAAATTAATGAATCAAATGACTTCACACCACAAGAAGTTGAGTATGTGAGCCTACGGTGCTAAATAATAACTCAAATGCGCCACCTTGTGGTTTTTTTATGTACTGTATACTGTCTGGTCTACTAATGGACTACTGTGTTGCATGTATACTCATTGGCAACCCAATACTACGCTCTTGCCCACTAAGCAGTACATGTTACATTTTCCCCCGTGGAAAACTTTCATGTTTATTCTATGATAGACGACTCCCATTTGTGTGAGTGGGGGGAGGTTGTGGAGAAAAGTGCCAAGTGGGTGATTTACGAGCGCGCCTTGCTGTGTTTGACTAGTGCTTCCACTGGACCCACCACACACAGAAACTACCTGTGGCCACAGCTTCTCATCTCACCATTTTTTTTCCAGATATTTGTGTGTGATTACATTGGCCACACTGGTGAGTCAGGTGGCTTTTATCTGGCGTGGACGTACAAAGCTTCCAAACATACGCTCCAGTTATGGCTTGGAATGAATCGAGTTCAAGCTGGGGATTGGGGATTGGGCTTTGTGTGTGTTTGTACAAGAAGGTGTTCGATGCAGCAAAAAGTCAGACCTTCTCGATTAGCTCGTAGCTCTCCTCCAGCTTGAGGGCTCGGTTCTGCAGGGAGGTGCTAGCTCGGTGGTGTAGCTCCTGCCACTGCTGATAGGACGACTCGCTGATGTCCGCCACGGCAAAGCAAAGTGTGCGTAGCCCTGGATGACCATAATAACAACATGCTGAGTATCAACGATGAACCATCATCATTTGCTATCATAGCTTTAAGCATGCGACTTGTACTCACAGATAACTGGCTTGTGGGGTCATTACATTCATATTTCAGAATTCAGCACATATTTGGTACTGGACTATAAACTAGTATATAATAGGTATATATAGTAATGATATTACTGTACTGAGTTTTTATTTATCATATGAATATTGTATAATATTACAGAAATAACAAAGTAATACCACTTGGACAGTATCAATTAAAACTGAGCACTATTGTCTTTATTAATTTAATAACATTTATTATTATTATCAAAATGATCATATTGTAAAGCAAGATTATACAGTTATGCAGTTTTACACAATTATTGAATTTGATCTTTAATTTGAAAAAAAAATAAATATATATATATATATAATATAAAAATAAAATAAATAAATAAAATAAAATAAAATAAAAAATATATATATATATATATATTAAATGTTTGGGAACATGGTCTCTATTATTATTACAGGAAAAAGCCAAAAGAAACATTTATATATATCTCTATTATTATTATTATTATTATATTATATTATTATTTTCTGTAATAATAATAATGACCATGTTCCCAAACATTTTATAAAATTAAATAAAGTGGAATATTTAAGAATTAAATAAATCAGAATAAATAACATATATAAATACAACTTGAACATTTAAGTTCAATTAAAAATATAACAAATAATATGTTATAATAATTCTATTGTTGTTATTAATATTAATGTGGATTATTTATATGATATATTATTACTAATATATAATAAATACAATTTAATAGTAAAATGTTGAAAACATCTGAACCGATAAAAAATATTTTGTTTAGCATTTTGTATATTTATTGATAAGCTGGTTGGAATTTTTGTCAATACTGTACAGTATTTATAATATTTGATGTTATATTTAGCCCACGGTCTACACTCCTACTGACGTTGTACCAGTAAATGTCACTAGGGGGCAGTATTGGCACAGAGCAGACAAAATCCTTAAAATGCATTTCTATCTATTTAGGTGAAGACTTTCTAAGGATTTTAAGTTTGACTATCCCGACCACGATGATAAATAAAACAAAGTGTATTTTACTGTACGCCACCAGGGGGCAACGTTGATTCACTCACCCTCAGTGGCAAACTGCTCCAGATGCTTCAGCGTGATCTCTTTGTACCGAGAACTGTCCGCCAGTCTGTCGTAAATCACTGTGTCCTGAGAACAAACACACACGCACACACACGCTTTGACGAGTGACACCCAGATAAGTCATTTATTCTCAGATAACCACATGCTGTCTAATAACACTGAACAGCCGTGCATCTCTGTTGTTTTTGTGTTTCTAGAAGGCACCCTGACAAGAGCAAATAAGGAAATGAGTTTTCGGGCGGGCGGGTGTTGCCATGGTGACAGACACTCACGGCTCCTTTGCAGTAGAGGCGGATCTTTCCGGATGGTGTCCGCATGATGACTGACATTCTCTTCCTGGCACTGTGGGGGAGAGAGGGGGAGAGAGAGGGAGAGAGAGAAGGTGTCGCACGGTGAGGTGTTACAGTTGACAAATTATCACGCACAGCTTGAGCATGCGGCGGCTAAAATTGGACGATATGGAGGAAGGTAACACCTCACTGCTGGAAACCGTCACAGACTGCTGAAAAAAATACTTTAGTATCAAAAAAGCCAAACTTTGCTGTCAACTAGTCAGCTACAGACAACAAACAAGCTAACCTAGCATGATGTTGCTGTTAAAATGCAAGTGCAATGTTAGCACTGTAGCGTAAGTAGCTGTGCTAGTATTGCTAACATTTATGTCCTGCCCCACGTTTTAATAATAGTAATATTTCTGGATAATACAACTATTTAGGACTGAATATAATTTTTTTTAGCATCTTAGCCTTTAAATATAGAAAAAACATCACAAAACCAAAAATGTAGATAAATAATTTCTATTAGAAATAATACTAGAAAAATTATTCTAAAAATAATAATAATTATTAAATAATAGAACATTATTTTTATTATAAATAATAATAGAAAAAATATTTTAAAATAATTATAATTATTAAATAATGGAAAATTATTTCTATTAGAAATAATAATAGAAAAAAATTCTAAAATAATAATAATTATTAAATAATAGAACATTATTTTTATTAGAAATAATGAAAATTTTATTTTAAAATAATTATAATTAATAAATAATGGAAAATTATTTCTATCAGAAATAATAATAGAAAAAATATTCTAAAATAATAATTATTAAATAATAGAAAATTATTTCTATTAGAAATAATAATAGAAAAAATATTCTAAAATAATAATTATTAAATAATAGAAAATTATTTCTATTAGAAATAATTTCTAAAATAAATTCAAAAATAATTTTAATTTCTATTATTTCTATTAGAAAAATCAATAATCCCTGAGAAATAGAGGGCATGGAGTCCTTTTCAGACTTTGAACTACATGTGATATTCCTCAATTTAACTTTATTATGCATATTTCACCTTAGTCACCCTTTAGTCATTTACATAAAATTCATAATTAATGTGTGCTGATGGCCTGTTTGGATAGCTACTGCACATGCTCAGTGCATCAACATTAAAATAAATAACCTTGTACCTTGTAAACTCCAGCACGTGAAGCAGCTCATACTTCTCCTCGTTCCCCAGCTAAAAAAACATCACAAACACAGAGTCAAATGACGACAAAGACAAAGAATGATTCCACAATCCGCCTTATACGTGTTTTAGCAGCTGCCTGCACCGAGCTGATGTTGGACGAACAGCCAGGTGGGATTCAATTAACTTCCCTAATGAAATGAACGGCAAGGTACACAGCCCAATGATTAAGCAGAGCAGAGCTAAGCGGCGGGTCTTAATGAAGCTGGAGTGTCTTCTGGAGATGCAATGTTCTGAAAGACGGGAACTGGCTATGACCTCTCTGCCTCCGAGTGTGACCATCAGGTTAGCTAATTACAGCAACAACAGGATGGATGACCTACACTACACATACACACAATACACACACTGCAACACTCGAGCTCTCAAGAAATGATGTTTTTTTTCTTGAACAGAACCATGCAAATAACTGCTGAGTCCTATTTGAAAATGGTACATCCATTTGTTTCTATTTATACATATTTGCAAATATACAATCGAAAGCATGTGCAATTAATCTATGAATACATTTCAACAACAATTCTGTAAGAAAACAAGGAACTGCAAAAATTGCACACCTGAGGCTCAGAGCTAAACCTCGTCCCTTTCAAATGGAAATGTCAACTCTAACAAAAAAAAACCTCTCCAAAAACCTCTCCCAAAATGCTAAAATAGCAGCTAAAATAGAAGGGAACCTCGCTCCATTCATTTTCCAATAGTCTGTGTTGTAGATGAAAACAGTATTAAATACAAACAATAAATTAAATACACTCTAATGTCTCTGGGAGACATTTAGGCTTCATAGGATGCTGAGGTGTTACATTATAGGTCTATCTTTTCCAGCAAAGGGAATCTAACTCCATTCAGTTTCCATCAGTGGGTATCATAGATTCGGTTCCTAATACAATTATATTAACATTGGCAGACATTTATGCAGTAAACAATTTCTACTGTATGGGAAGATGCTGAAGTATTATTCACAGGCTAATATTTCCAGCCAAGGGAACGTCATTCCATTCACTTCCCATCAGTCTGTATCATAGATCTGGTAAATATCACAATTATATGAATATATGTTAAAGACAGGGCGGCACGGCGGTCTAGTGGTTTAGCGCGCAGACCTCACAGCTAGGAGACTAGGGTTCAATTCCACCCTGCTAGGTTAATTGGCCACTCCAAATTGTTCATAGGTATGAATGTGAGTGTGAATGGTTGTTTGTCTATATGTGCCCTGTGATTGGCTGGCCACCAGTCCAGGGTGTACCCCGCCTCTCACCCAAAGACAGCTGGGATAGGCTCCAGCACCCCCGCGACCCTCATGAGGAAAAAGCGGTAGAAAATGAATGAATGAATGAATGAATGAATGTTACAGACATTTATGTAATAAATATGTTCCACGGTATGGGAAGATGCTGAAGGCTAACATTTTCAGCCCAGGGAACCCAACTCTATTCACTTTCCATCAGTCTGTATCAATCGGAAACGTGTGTAATATTGCAATAATATTAATATGTCTGGAAATATTTAGTCAGCAAACCAGGTGTGCTATATATATCACTATATTGACACTTACTATGGTACCCATTGTGTCATTGGATGCTCATATCACCGAGTACTTCGGTACGAGGTACATTATTAAAAAAAAACAAACCTTAAACTATATTAGGAAAGCAGGAAGTGAACAAATGTAACAGTTCGTGATTGTAAAAGTACCAGATGGAGGGGTAGGATTTAATAAGCTTTGCTTCTTCCTACTCCTTTTGGACATGTGGAACTGGGAACTGATTATGGGATGCATTCAATTGTAATCTGATGTTCAAATGAAATTAAACCATTACCATTACCATCATATGAAACTTTGGAGTCAATGAACTTATTGGTAAATGATCAGGAAGCAAATCAGTCGAGCCTGAATTGCATGTAAACTCACCATTTCCACAATGACGCTGTCTGGGGTTCTACCCGAAAACACAAAACCCAGGTTCCGTGCAGCTCTCACCAAAGCACCTTCATCTGAAAGAAAACATAGAGAGAAAATGTAAATATTAGAGACCAAAACCCCAGATATATTTTTTTCCTAACAAGGGTAGCATTTGCAGGCCAGGTATCTTGGAGGAAGCTGCAGGGCGACACAAAGCTATCTTTTTTTTTTTTTTCTTTTTACAGTTCACTTAACAAGCTCATCCCCCATTTTGCTTTCAAAGCCCAAAGCGCCTCACAAGCAGGATTGTTGTACGCAATCAGGCACAAAATAAGCAGAATGTCACATGAAGTAACAGCACTTATTAAAAGGCAATTTTATTTGTTTATACAAAGATATATGTCACAGTTATATATATATGTATGATGTGGCATATTATTATATACAGCTACAATCTAGTTGCGTGTTTCAAGACGAGTCAATGCGAGTTGCAACAATTCCTATTCTTTTTTTGGAACGAGGGCCCACTCAGTGTTTACATTTGGAGCAGCAAACAAATGCCTCAAGGGATGGTGGCATTTTGCAATTCCATTAAGACTGTCCCTTTACTTTATTTATATATTTATTTTACATCATTTACATAATTCTGCTGCTTGCGGCAGTATTGCGCTTTAAACGCAATACTAGGAACATGAAAAAGTCTGGATGTTTCTATTACCATAATAACAATGACAGTAATAAAAAAAAAGTATAATAAAAAATGATAACAACAATAATAATTATCACCATCATCGTCATCATTTTTAGTTGCAGTAGTAAAATGTGACACCATGATTCCTGTATTACAAAATATATGCTAGTAATTTACAGACCGCTGCTTAGTGATAATGTAAATATAATAATTACAAAAAAAACAATAATTCTCACCATTATTATTACATATGTGTGATCATTTGTCATTATAATTAGTAGTAATAATAAAAAAAATTGTAATAATAATTTTATTTTTAAATTTAATTAAATGTGGCATCATTATTTCTAAATTTACTCCATATTATTATTCTTTTTTATTTTATTAATTTACATAATCATGTATGTACTGCTGCTAGGGGCAGCATTTTTTTTTTTGCACTTTTTGGGAATTTTGCCCATCATTCCCAATCCTTATGTGACACATGAACACATTTATTTCCCTTTTCTGTAAATTATAACACAAGAAAATGAGTTAACATGAGCTAGCTTACAATGCACGTCATCGAGATACACGTATTTCCACATATTTTTCTTGGTGCAATGATACATACTTATGCTAGTTCCGTCTACAACAGCGATATAGATACAGCGACAACACTTACGATCTCCACTCTCCTTGGGATGGCCGTGTCTCTCAGCACAAGGCGTGAGTTCCAGTTCTCAGGTAAAAAATGCTGACGGCAAACGAGCATCTTGTTGAGTCTTTGTAGCAAAATTGATAGCTAGGTATCCACTCTTCTGTGAGTGAATGATGCATAGACGAGCGGCTAGCGAGGTGCCGTATTAGTCCGGCAGATAAAAATACTTTTTCATATTAGCTGCTACAATAACAATATCTGTGTAGCTTTGTTAATATGCAAGTCATGTTATGTAAATGGAACACGGTTAGCATTTTAAAAAGTTTTTTTTTATGAGCGCTTTAGCGTCAAAATACGTATTTCCCATGATGTACAATGTTAGCTAGCTCATATTAACTCATCTTCACAGAAAAAGGAAAGAAATATATGTTCATGTTTCACATAAGGATCGTGAATGATGGGCAAAATTCCCCAAAAAAGTGCAGTTCACTTTTAAAGGCAATGCAACAAGCAAAATGCTTTAAACATTTCATTAAAATTCAATTATTAAAATTCCCATATAACAATAATAGCTATTATTATTACTATTATTAGTAGTAGTACCAAGGCAATGCTGGAACAAGCAAAATGATGCATGTGTGTGATATTTACAATAATAATAATAATAATAATATCAGCTTTCTTCCTGTCATTTCTTATGATATACTATAAAATCTCATAGATCGGTGCACATAAGTGGACATTTTTCTATGTAATGACCCAAATGGGTATGATGAGGAAGGCACGGTGTACCTGGAGATGCCGCTTGGTAGGTGATTTTTCCATCATTGCGCTCGGGGACGGCGGTGTGGCAGATGGCCATCATGGTCATGAACTCCAGGATGACAGCAGCTGTCGGCTACAAAATGTAAAATAAAAAAAAGGAAAAGGCACTGCGACTGTGAATTTATTCTTCCACCCATCTTCTATGTCGCTCGTCCTCACGAGGGTCGCGGGTATGATGGAGTCTATTCCAGCTGACTTCGAACGAGAGGCGGGCTACACCCTGGACTGGTGGCCAGCCAATCACAGGGCACATATAGACAAACAACCATTCACACTCACATTCATACCTATGGACAATTTGGAGTCACCAATTAACTAAAGTGCATGTTTTTGGACACAAAATGAAAAAAATCCTCATGGAGAAAGAATCCATCATTGCACGCCTTCCTGTGCACCTTGTGTGGTTTTGCATCACCACTTAGAACCTTTTAGACAACATCAACAACAAATTGCTTGCCGCAAATCAATATTTCATAACAGAAAAGAGACACGTACTGTAGCTAAAGGTCTCACGGGTGCTTTAAAAGTCCTCATTTGTCTGGTATGGAATAGTCTCTGTCACTCAAACGCCTTCTAATGAGAACTTAATGGGCATCGAGGGTAATTAGTTCATCATTTCTTCAATAATTACTTATAATATCTGTTATATCTGTTAAGCTTTAAATCTGTTTTTAATGTCTTAACTTTTTATACCTGACCGCTGTGACCCCCCCCCCTCCGCTTTTACTCATGTTTTAACTGTGTATTAATGAATGAATGTTGTATTTTAACGTATCTTTTACGCTGTTTACTTGCTTTATTCAACTCCATTCTTCTGTAAAGTGTCTGAGTATTTTGAAAAGTGCGATACAAATAAAAGTTAAGGTTAAGAGTTAAGTTAAAAATAAATGATTATTATTATTATTATTAAGCCCTCGTCACACTAAGCACGAATCAGCACAAATGGAAAGCTGTTGGAATACCATAAGAATAATTAGAATGTAGTGACAGTGCAGTTAGAATAGCTTCTAATGCCTTTCGACATTTTTCCACTAATCCACCTCAAAAGTTTTGAGCATGCTCAAGAATGGGCTCTAATATATTGTCACAAATACAATGCACTTTTAAATATCCAGGAATTTTCATTCCGATTGCATTCTGGCACAAGAAATTAGCAGTCCATGTCAATGCCTGAAAGGTGCAAACCTTCTGTAATATGTAATATTCATTCTATAATATGCACGCCAGGCCAGGGGGCGGCGATGTTCCTTTATATAGAACAGGGGTCTCAAACACGCGGCCCGCGGGCCAAATGTGGCCCGCAGGACACTAGTTTGAGGCCCCCGCCTTGATATGAAAGTTTAATGTTAGTGCGGCCCGCGCAAGTTTGATATGGATGCTGTATGGTATCATGTACCCAGAAAAAATTATTACGTTTGATTCATGTTCATGCTAAAGGTTAAATAACTGTTAATAGTTATCCTCCCTATCCGTGTGGAAGTGGTAAGTTTTTGGCATTTAAGTTTAAAGGAAATAACTTGAAGGCTACCGTTTAGGTCGCTAGCTGTCTAGTTTGCGAGTTAGCATGTGTCTCAAGACCCTGCAGTTGCGCAATATGTTGTAAATAAAAAGAGTATAAATGTGACTATAGTCGTGTTTTGTCATGTCTACAGGGCTCTAATAGTGCTTTGTTCATTTTAATCTGAAAAAAATCATTTGTCTACCCACCAACTATATGTGCTTTCTTAAGTTTTTATTATTTGCCGTTTTATTATTATCATTATTATTATATTTATTTATTTATTACTGATTGATTTTCTTTATTCTTGATTTGTTTATTTATTTTTCATCTTATTTTGTGTAGAAAAATAAAAAGTAAGATATTTGAGAACAGTGGAATGTTTTATCAGAGCTTTTATTGTAGAAAATTGGAACCAAAGCAAAGTTTTTTCATTTTTCTGTTTTTAATAAATGCGTTTTTTTGTTGTTTTTTTTTTTTGGAAAACCTGATGCGACCCAGCCTCGCCCAGACCCTAGCTCCAGTGGCCCCCAGCTAAATAGAGTTTGAGACCCCTGATATAGAAGCACTATGCTCATGTCTTTCAGACAAAGCTATATGCTATATATTAAACTTGGATGGAACTAAATTTTCTTAAACTTAATAGTAACAAAACAGATATTATCATCATGGGTCCCAAAAACACCACAACACCCACCCATAACTTCTATCTTCAATTTGACAGCGCCACCCTCACTCCATCCCCGCTCATCCGCAACCTTGGTATCCTCCTGGACCCCCCCCCCCCCCTTTCATTTGAACCCCACATCAAACAGTTAACCCGGACTGCATTCTTCCATCTTAAGAACATAGCCCGACTCCGTCCATCACTTCCATTCTCTGCCGCTGAATCCCTGATCCATGCATTCATCACAGCCAGAATGGACTACTGGAACAGTATTCTTTACGGTACACCTTCCAAAACCCTCAACAAACTACAATATATTCAGAACCTCCTCACCTCCACCCGCTCCCATCAACACATTACCCCTGTCCTCCAAAACCTCCACTTGTTTCCGGTTCCCCAACGCATTCACTTCAAGGTTCTTCTCATCACCTACAAAGCCCTCCATGATCCGACCCCCCCATATGTCACAGACCTCCTCCATCCACACAATCCCCCGCGTCCCCTTCGCTCCTCAGACTCCAACCTCCTGGCACTCCCCTGTAAGACCAAGCTCCGAACCTGGGGAGACAGAGCCTTCTCCATCGCTGCCCCCGCCCTCTGGAACTCTTTGCCCCATTCACTCCGTGCTTGCCCTGACCTTCCCACCTTCAAAAAACAACTCAAAACCCACCTCTTTAAATCTGTTTTTAATGTCTAACTTTTTATATCTGACTGCTGTGCCCCCCCCCCCCCCCCGCTTTTACTCATGTTTTAACTGTGTATTAACCAATCAATGTTGTATTTTAACGTATCTTCTACTCTGTTTACTTGCTTTTATTCTCCATATAACTCCATTCTTCTATAAAGTGTCTTTGAGTATTTTGAAAAGCGCTATACAAATAAAATGTATTATTATTAAGATTGACCTCACAGCTAGGAGGACCAGGGTTCGATTCCACCCTTGGCCATCTCTGTGTGGAGTTTGCATGTTCTCCCCGTGCATGCGTGGGTTTTCTCCGGGTACTCCGGTTTCCTCCCACATTCCAAAAACATGCTAGGTTAATTAGCGACTCCAAATTGTCCATAGGTATGAATGTGAGTGTGAATGGTTGTTTGTCTATATGTGCCCTGTGATTGGCTGGCGACCAGTCCAGGGTGTACCCCGCCTCTCGCCCGAAGACAGCTGGGATAGGCTCCAGCACCCCCGCGACCCTCGTGAGGAAAAAGCGGTAGAAAATGAATGAATGAATTATGAATATTATTATATGAATGGCCTGGACATAACAGCTGTGTATTAAATGTACATTTTGCAGTCCACCATTGTTGTTTTGGTTGTGGTGTACTTATATGTGCACTACACTGAAAACGGAGAACGCGAGAAACCGTATTCTGATATCATCGACTAATCTTTTCAGTGTTTTTGATGGAAAACAATAATCCCATACTTGTGTTTTCCTTACCAAACAAAAGGGGGCCATTATTAAATCTGCTTGTCCGATGGTCCATGGCAACCCTGCTCTCTGACAAAATGAATAAAAGCAAATCAAAGGGTCTTTTGAAAATGAAAGTACACAGTTTCTATTATGGTCCAGGTGGCCATGAAAAAGCCCTCCGCCGCCACCCCCCTCCCGCTGCATCCTCCGAGTATGCTAATCTAGTTTGGTTTGGACAGGTAACCTCTGAAGGACGAGGAGCCTTTAGAGTGGAGAGAAGATGTCTGAAGGTTAAAGCCTCCAGCCAGGTTAGCATCTAGGCTGGTAATTATGACGTGAAGGGGCAGATTATGCAAATGAAGGTCTTGACAGGTTCAAGTCCAAAGAGATGATGGCGAGAGAATACCGTGTTGTCAGCAATAGACCCTGACCCTTGGCCTGCAGTGACTCCTGGGTCATCGCCCTCTGTCACAGCACCAGTGACGGATGCCCACTTAAGACCAGGCTGCTGTGGTAAAAGTTGGTGGTTCGAGGGAAAACGTGTCAACTGCATTTTCATCACAGTATATCTTCTCAAGCGACAATACTATAGAAAGTCAACTCGGGTATATAAGTAGAGGAGTCAGTACACAGTATATACAGCAGGGGTCTCAAACACGCGGCCCGCGGGCCAAATGTGGCCTGCAGGACACTAGTTTGAGGCCCCCGCCTTGATATGAAAGTTTAATGTTGCGGCCTGCACAAGTTTGATATGGATGCTGTATGGTATCATGTACCCAGAAAAAATGATTACGTTTGATTCATGTTCATGTTAAAGGTTAAATAACTGTTAATAGTTATCCTCCCTATCCGTGTGGAAGTGGTAAGTTTTTGGCCTTTTAAGTTTAAAGGAAATAACTTGAAGGCTACCGTTTAGGTCGCTAGCTCTCTAGTTTGCGAGTTAGCATGTGTCTCAAGACCCTGCAGTTGCGCAATATGTTGTAAATAAAAAGAGTATAAATGTGACTATAGTCGTGTTTTGTCATGTCTACAGGGCTCTAATAATGCTTTGTTCATTTTAATCTGAAAAAAATCATTTGTCTACCCACCAACTATATGTGCTTTCTTAAGTTTTTATTATTTGCCGTTTTATTATTATTATTATATTTATTTATTTATTACTGATTGATTGATTTTCTTTATTCTTGATTTGTTTATTTATTTTTCATCTTATTTTGTGTAGAAAAATAAAAAGTAAGATATTTGAGAACAGTGGAATTTTTTATCAGAGCTTTTCTTTTAGAAAATCGGAACCAAAGCAAAGTTTATTCATTTTTCTGTTTTTAATAAATGCGTTTTTGGGTTTTTTTTTGGGGAAAAAAGGCCCAGCCTCGCCCAGACCCTAGCTCCAGTGGCCCCCAGGTAAATTGAGTTTGAGACCCCTGATATACAGTATTTGCGATCCACATAACACAAGCGAGTAGGAGATAGAGCGCATGAGTGCTGTCATGGATGAAAGCACTGCGGTTCATTGTGGGGAAACACACATTCTAAGATGTCATGTGACACGGTAACGAGCCCCAACACACCTGACCAGCTGAATGGGAGTGGCCAGGTACGTCGGCATTATTTGTGTTCTTTCAGCACCACAGGAAACGATGCTCGATTCTCCAACATACTTACGTAGCTTACTTACGTAGCATGCTGGTAACCAGCAGGGGTCACATCGCCATGGACGCAGGTCACGTTTTATAGCTCATTAGCATGCTGGCTTCGGATAATTAGCATGAAGCAAAGGGGATACATACTAATTATTTAGATACTGGACTCTTACTATGGATGTTCGCTGTAAATAGAGTCATATCAAAATAAAAACTGCTTTCGAAACCCATGTGACTGATATCGGAAGCAATCCAAGTGGGAGCAGTCAAACTAATAGAGTATGCGATATTAAGATGCCGCATATACCCAGAGCAACAACAAAATTAATTAGCAGCAGGATTATTTCAAGACATGCAAACAGTGGTTGCTTGTGACAATTAGTACGGCGCCACACTCCAAAACCTGGCAATAGGATGATCCACTGTCTCTTCGTATACAAGACACCTGAACCGTCATGTACACGCCCCACGTGCATAAGCCCAGACTTGACTTACGTGATTACTTTGGAGGTTTTCCAGCAGGCTTGGGTCAACAAATCCAGACTCCTCTGACGAGTGTGTGCTGTGCCTGGAAAGACCACACACACGACCCAAGTCAAAACCAAAAAAAGGCACCGGAAAAAAGTACAGTACACCGGATACGGTAACCACTACAATAAGAAGAAGAACCTACAACAACAAGTAGAATAGGTCTTATGACAACATTTTTTAATATTTACATTTGAAAAGCTGCACTCAGGAAGGCAGTTTACATTATTAAATCACAAAACTATTCATCACATACCGAAATAGCTCTAAATTATTATTGTTAATTATTATATATTAATATTTTATTATATTATATATTATATTTTTATATATTATATATATATATATATAGAGAGAGAGAGAGAGAGAGAGAGGAGAGAGAGAGAGAGAGAGAGAGAGAGAGAGAGAGAGAGAGAGATAATATTATATTATATTAATTATTGTTATTAATGACTTTAATTCATAGTCAGATTTAGAATTTGGGTAACAGTTACAAGTGACTATTTTTAATCGTATATTTAAAATGTAACATCTTATGATTTCACCATCACAGTGTACTCCCTGTAAGTTGTTGTAGTCGAAATAATAATATAAAAATAATAAATATATACAAAAATATAATATAAAAAAAATAATAATAATTACAATAAAAATGTTGTATAGTTATTTTATTTAAAAAAATGATGATAATACAAATTATTTTAAATATTAAGTCTGACAAAGATCATGGATATATTTACATATTTATATTTTATATAATATTTACATATACAATATATACGCAAGTATCTCAAAATATTTTTTGAAATACTTGCGTATTATATATTATAGTAATATATATAATATTATAATAATAAGTAATATATAATATAGTAATAATAGTAATTATAGTAGTATAGTAATATTGAATGATACACAATTCGTATTGTGACTATATAAACTATTATTTCCGTAATTTTATGGTAAAAAATATGAATCCTAATTGAATAAAATATTATTTAAATTGTATTTGTATGAAGATGTTACAACCTACATAAATGTTATACCAATTATACCTTTTAAAAATAGTATAAAAAAAGGAAATATTGCACAACAACATTGTGCAACATGAAATAAATGAAATAAAAAGTATCAAAATTTGAGAAAAGTATTTAGTTGTAGTGTATTGTACGAGCAGTGGCACATATACAACTACATACGAGTACATCAAACAAAGCAAAGAGATCAGGACCACACAACAAGTTTCAAACTGGTCCGACCGGCCGTGCTGTGTGCCATTAGTGCTTATATTAGTGAGCAAGAGTGCAGTGCAGTAAATAAGACTATGCAAAAATACAAAAGCAGGTATGATACATTTGTGAAGGAAAGCCAAAATAATATTTTTGCGGCAACATTTGTCACAAGTATCATCCAAACATGAATAAATGATCAGAAACAAGATTAGTTTCTGACTAGCACCATAACCGTTTACCGTTATAGGGAATCATTCATGAGAGGAACACATTGATAATATCTGGCTAAGGAAGGCTAATAAAAAAAAAAAGATGTCTTTCATTATCCCTGCACCCGTGCGTCGGCTGCCTGGCTACGATCGATCCAGGCGTTCGGTGACGAACGGCGTCCTATAGATCAGGCTGACAGCAGCTTTGTGCCCGCCACTGCAAGCTTGATAGAAACATTCCCACCGGTGACTCGGTGACTGCCAGGGGCGGCCATAAGTCTTCTCAAGCCCTCAGAGGGCCTGCTGAGAGGCCCGGCGAACGGGCCACTCCCATCTGCGGTACGTGCAGGAGGGCCGTGTCGAGGGGCAGGAGTAGGAATATTGTGGAGATCATGGAGGGGTCACTTGGAAGATTTGTTGAAATGGAATTATGGATGCATTTTGACGAAGCTGAGATGCTAGCCTGACCGCTACTTTGCTGGGGAGGGGAGGGGCTTACTCTACATTTCCATGTGACATTAGCTTATGCTAATGCAGAAACAAGGGCTGAACACGGCGGGGTCATCATTACACAACTGCTGCATCGGGGCCGTAACACAACAGCCAGCGTTCATCCACGGGATATTTACGCAACTGTGCTCGCTTTCGCACAGCAACACAGCGTCCCGCGATGTTCGCCACGAGTGTTTGATTTTTCCCGACAATTAATTATTAAACCCCCAACGTTTGATACCCATACATTTGTCACACAGCTCAATGCATCGCTCTACAAAACAGCCTCTGTAACATTAGGTCACGTTTTTAAGGGGACTGACAAGCACAACATTTGAGCGTAATTGGTTGATAAACATGGCCGCCATCAAGGAAAACCTCTTTGCAGGGTCACCCGACTAATTGCCCAGAAGTCTGTGACGATATATGTACCGGATGCACCTCCTATCTATCTAACGAGGGACAATTGAGTGTTGGGTGTTGCAGGAGCATTGTAGCATTGTAGCATTGTAGCATTGTAGCATTGTAGCATTGCAGACATCCCTTCCACACGCCATTGTTACGGCTCTGATAGCCACGTTAGCTCATACTCCCCTCCAGCATCACTCAGCGTGTCGACGGTCCTGAGCTTTCAGCAGGCTGGAGCGCGGCGCGGTCACTTATCGATTTGCTGCCAGCACAGCAGGGGTCCCGTCACGGCAGGAACAAGGGGTGCTGACGGCTCACAATCAATTACGAGGGGGCAGTCTCGAGATTAAAGCTCAGGCACCGGAGGCCTGGATGGGTTTCGAACTTACCAAATGGAAACGGAAAGGCTGCAGTTTCACATTTGCGATCTTGAACGCTGCAGTGAGCATTCCAAGCCGGTGGTTGGATATTAAAAAGTATGATATGGGTATTTTTAGGCATTTATCATAGACTGTAATGGTATTTATTCAAGTTGATTTCTGATTTGAATTGAAACATCCGATGGTTAGGTGTCAGCACTGACGTAGTCAATTAGGCAATCTAATCTAATGTTCACTCGTCAATCATAAACACAGTCCAACATGGCCGAATGCCAGCACATAACAGCCGTCCCTGCGGCGTACAAGGCTGAAGTGTGGACACATTTTGGATTTCTACACAAAGTAGGGTGTGCACAAATGGACAAAAGCCATGCCGTTTGGAAAATGTGTCGTGTTTCCCCAAATACTTTATTCGGGATGGAATCTGCGAGTCCACTTAGCGAGAAACCATGAGGACCTGCCGCTAGCAAGCAATGCAAAGCAAGGTCCTTTTGTATACTACAAAAGTAGTACTGGGATATTGCAGCTATTTTGTTTTTCAAATCGATATGACTATTTAGTTAAATAATGCTTATTTCAAGCATCCTAAAAGGACTTTTTACTGATGTTAAAAGTTACTTTGTTCCACAAAAATACTCTTCTGATGGTGGAGAAGTCAGGGACTGTATACTCTGCATTTGAGCAGGATCTTGAGACATCATTTCATTTATTTGTTTTTTTGTAAATTTAAAGCTGGATGTTAAAGCTTTATTCATCCAAATGCTACACTTTAAGTTTTTACAGAGGAAAGTTAGTGATACAGCATAACATACGGTTCTAATGGAATAAAAATGTGTTTAGTAAGTGCATATTGCTGGTGGAATTCCGTTTTTCCAAATAAATAATCTTTAACTACAAGAAAAACAAAACAAATATGGCCTTGTTAACAGTATCGTGATATATGGTATCGTGAGCCTAGTATCGTGATACGTATCGTATCGCCAGATTCTTGCCAATACACACCCCTATTTGGTGACCCTCCATGTGAGTAATATGTCGACTGATAACCGCGCCAACAGCAACAACAGCGCGGTCGCTAATGAGGAAGCTAACGCCGTTGCTATCTATATTGGACTTTTGGCAACACAACACATGCCTGTGGTTTTAACACATCGAAGTGCAGTTCCGACTGCGAGGAATAACACAGGAAGTGACAAAGTATTTCCATGCAGTGGACCCCCACTTTCGCTCATATCCGGCACGGAGGATAACTTTAGTGGTTTGGAAAACTATGACCATAGTATACCTTGAAGTCGGTAACCGGCCCCTGCCCAATGATGATTACACCCCTGGGACATTCTTTCACACATATTCAGGCTGTGAAAGTAGCGTTTTCATCGTTCAATGTGGTGCACCTTTACTTGGTAGTCGTGTGTGTTAGTAGTATGTGTAATCCATAGTGTACACAAAGAGCCTCTCCATGCATAAATGAAATGTTACTATTATGTTTCTGGGAAGATAAAAGCAGAAAAAGTTCAACTAGACATCAACAACCCATGCAAAATAGTAGCATGCTGTTACTGCACATATTAATATGACTGCAGATGGCCCTCTGTGTGTGTGTGTGTGTGTGTGTGTGTAAAAGAATAGTTGTGTATTAAGTGTGTGAGAACACCAACAAAGCCTCCAACAGTACTGAATGTACATTTGCACACTTCCAAACACGTGTCACATTGAGCAGCGTTGCGTTCAAAGTATCCTGCAAGGCAAGGCAGCACTACCACGTCACACAAAGCAGCAAAAACACAGGAGCAAAAAATGAATAAAAATAAAAAAAAAACCCACGTCACAGTCATCACACGTCTTACCCGTCATCCTCAGCAAAACTAGCATCCTCAGTCTCTGGCACGTGACTGTCGGAGCCAAGGTGGGAAGACAAAAATAAAAGCTGAAAGGACGACTGTTAACATGTTGAATAATATTGTAAATAAAGAGGTCTTTAGGGCTGGATGATGGGTTACTATTATGGGGCAACAGGAGCTAAGGTAGGAGGGTTAGATCTGGACAATCTGGAAATAACAGACTGTCACATAGGAAAATAAAACATAATGTCAAATAGCGTAACACAGGGTAACATAATGTAACATAAGGTACCTCCGCATATTCGTCCGACTACTTTCTTTGTTTGCTCCACACAGTACAGCATGGATTAAAATATTATAATAATATATATATAAACAAATCACATGACGTACGAGCTCACTAAATTCCCCACAACCCTGATTGGCCAAACAATGTCACGTGATCACCAGAGGGGGAATGTTATCAGAAATTGACACAATGAGTCGGGTGTGTCTTGACGAATCCCTGAGACAGACCCACCGATCGAACCCAGGTGAAGAACCACTGATGTAACATACTGTAACATGGCATAATGTAACATAACATGGCGGAATGTGCCATGAATAACTTAACGCATAACAGCATGATGCGTCATATGATAAAGTAATGTAGCCTAAGGAGAACAGAGTGCTGTAACAGTGTAAATATACACACAACACATCACTACATAACGTGACCTACAACAACATAACATACGTAACCTAACGTAACACAACCTAACGTAACCCAACCTAACCTAACGTAATGCAACCTAACCTAATGTAATGCAACATAACGTAACGTAACATAACATATTATGTACTGTAGTGTGAGTAGCATATAACAACAACATAACCTAACCTAACGTAACGTAACGTAGCGTAACGCAACCCAACCTAACATAACACAACACATTATGTACTATAGTGTGAGTAGCATATAACAACAACATATGGTAACCTAACGTAATGTAGCGTAACGTAACGCAACGTAACGAAACCTAATGTAACGTAACGTAACATAACACATTATGTACTGTAGTGTGAATAGCATATAACATACGTATGTTAACATATTAACATATAATACGTTAACATATTGTGTTAACATATAACAACAAAAAAGGTAACATTGCTTAAATAGCATCACGTTACATAAAATGTAACACAAAATCAAATATAACACAACATAATAAACAACAATGCATGATGTAACGTGACCAATAACAAACATACCATGTGTTATAACCTAAATAACACAGGAAGTAACATAACGGAATATAATATAATCCATCCATCCATTTTCTATACCGCTTATCCTCACAAGGATAAGTATGCTGGAGCCTATCCCAGCTGTCTTCTGACAAGAGGCGGGGTACACCCTGGACTGGTGGCCAGCCAATCCCAGGGCACATATAGACAAACAACCATTCACACTCACATTCATACCTATGGACAATTTGGAGTGGCCAATTAACCTAGCATGTTTTTGGAATGTGGGAGGAAACCGGAGTACCCGGAGAAAACCCACGCATGCACGGGGAGAACATGCAAACTCCACACAGAGATGCCCAAAAGGAGAATGGAACCCAGGATTCCCAATCTGACTATGTGGCCACGGTGCCCATACAACATTCTGATTACAAATGAATTTATTGCATCTTTAAAGCTGCTATAGCTAGGAATTAATAGTCCTGTTCTACACAAAAGTACATTAACGCTGAACGAAGAGTAAAATGCGTTATATAAATGTACTCTCCCTTGAAATGTCATGTTGGGGTGTATTGTGGGCGCTTCACTCAGTGAAACAACACCTCTCCTTGAGATTTGGACTCCATTCCAGTGGAATGAATTAATGTCTACACCCTCGGGGATGACTTTATTAATTACAGCAGCGCTTCATTTGTGGAGAGGAACACATACAGGCAGTTGTGTGAGTGCTTTGTGTGCATGCAGTGTGGTGTGTGTGCGTCACCCAATTACAAGTCACGACTTTGCACGCGTGCTCGCTCATGCACTTGTGCTAAAAATGTTCTTGTGTTTCCCCAACCCACATCCACACGTTTATACTTCTAATGCATGGAAGTCAAACAGCAGAGTTTTGTGGGGGTTTTTTTTAATTCCACATGAAGACACACGCAAGCTATTTAGCAACAACGCACGACTAAAGATACTCGACTTAACCTTAGGCGGGCAGTGAAATAGGACATCTGTGATGGGAATAGACGCAAAAGTGCCACGCGGCAAAAGCAGATTTCAGCCTGTTTGTTGAGTGGGAACAATGATAGTGCAGATTTAGTGTGTTCATGGATAATATTTTAGGCGTAAACAATGACAAGTGCCGTAAGCAGCTACTGGAAATGGACTTTTATGCAAACAACAACATAGCTTTCCCTCATTAAGAGCAGTCTTCTCTTCCTGCTGTGGAGCACACATTCATGATCATTAGTTGGAATTAAAAAGCGAAGGTCAAGCAAAGACTGAAGCAGAGTGACTGAAGTATGTCGGGGAGAGAGTTTATCCCGGATGGCCGACAGACGTGACCTCTTTGGATTGTTTTAAATGAGTGCCAATTTGGAGAGAAAAAAAATGGCCAAAAATGTTTTAACCTTCCTCTTGTGTTAGCTTCCTGGTATCATATCTTATGTTAACGGGTGGGTTTTGACCCGTGTATTAAATCAGCTACATATAAAATACACTAAAAACAATAAGTTACCATCAAATTTGCTTCTCATGTCTTGGTTACCTTCTTAGGCTTCCTCATCCATGAAAATGTTGCTTTTAATACTTTTGGTGTGGGCATGGAGGCCTTTTTTGTCACTATACCCCTCCATTTCTATTTCCAAAAATGGTCAAATGAACCTCAAAAGAATCATAAATTCATAAATTGAATTCTTTTGTTACCTGGCTATTACTGAGACCTATAGAACATATCTCTTAAATCAATTAGTTTGATTTATTTTCTCATTTTAGTATTAATCACTAAAGAAACATCTATGGTATTGGGGTGAATTTTGACCCATATATATTCATGTCAAGAAAAGGTAGAAAAAGTTATTGTTTTGAGCAACAGAACTTTAGTGTAAAGTGAAATGAAAAAGCAGAACAGGCATTTTCCTTGGAAAAGGACAAGATGTTCATCCACTGTCATCGTTGCCCTGGTTTGAACATCAGCAGAAGGAGCTGCACCCATTTCTACCAAACATCCCTGATGGGGACCAAGCTTGTCAGATCTTCCTCTGGTCTCCAAATATTTGGTCCAGATCTTGGTTCACTGGACTTCTTGCCATTCTTTCCATGATCCAAATTGTAAATGTGAAATCAGCCATCAGTCAAATGAGTGAATTCACCTCACATGTCTGGACCTTGTTTTTCTGCTGGTATACTGGAAAAGCGGTCAAAATGAGAATCCCCTGAAGCTTCCATGATGAGAAGAGGAGCTGGTTGTCATTGTGTTGGCTAATTGTACACTTATGATTTCAGTTGGGGCTCAAAATATTGCTTATAGTCATATTATTATAACCGGGTCGAAACCCACCCTAACAATACAGTGGTCATGATTTCAACCAGACGATTTTAAAATGTGGTAAAAATTATTTTTTTGGTTTTATTTTGTTGAAATAGAGTTTCCCGACAAAGTAAAAAAAAAAACTTGATGCGATAAACAAATGTTATGTGATTGTTTTTATGCATTAAAATGTAAAACGGGTCGGTGCCGACCCTAACACAAGAGGAGGGTTAAACATCAAGGATGAAACGGCGGCACAGCCATTTTCTCAAATGAGTCACTGCTAAGGTGATTTGAACTCCCCTGCTAACCAAACCAGCAGCACCTACTGAGGATGTTCCATTTCCTATGGCTTCAAACATGGAGGCTTATTAAAGTGACCAGGAGACGTCGACTACTGCGGTGATGACCAATGCAGTTGTCTGTTTACACGTGATTGTGCAAGTCCTAATGTTGACTACACTGCAGCACACCGTCTTTCCTCCAATACATTCACTGTAAAGCCCAGTTCAACCAAAAAGGTAACACCTACAGGGGAACTCTAAGAACTGTAGGAGTATAATTCATACAGAAAGGAATGTAAAATATTCACAGGCATTCACAGAAAGTTATATTTCTAAATATTGCATTAGAGTGTACTGTGTATTCATTGAAGGTATGGTCAAGCTCAATAATTCATATTGAATATTCAATTTGAAATGATTCATCTGTCAAGGAAATGTAATTTCCTCAAATTATGAATGCTTCTTGGAACAGAGTCCAAATAAAACCTTGGCTTCTCGCCTCGTCTACGTCATTAATAAGGCTTTTCACTAATGGGATTAATGGTGTCCTGTCACGCGTGTCACTGACTGTAACAGTAGAGTGGCTCTTTTTCCTTTCCAGAAGTGTTAAACCTTCGACGCTGCTTTACTAAAATGTGAATACCATAAAAAGAGGGTGTTGATGCATTCCAGAGGCAGCTTTGCAGTAAAAATACACCTGTTACATTTAGGTTATCTTGAGAGGAGCGAGGCGAGGGAGGAGAGAAGACAACAGATGGTACCATGATGTGCAAGGTGAAGGCAACAGGAAGCGAGAGAAGGAAGCAGGGGATGGCAGAAAAGGGTTGAACGGTAGGTGGGGGCGTTTCCATACCCGTAGGCCACGCCAGCGATGGTGCACTTCTTGAACTGCATGACATTGCAGGTCAGCGTGCCCGTCTTGTCAGAGAAAATGTACTTCACCTAGTGGGAAAAAACAGTAGAGAACATTTCAAATGGGAAGTCGTCCTAATAATATATATATATATTTTTTTTTTTACCTGGCCTAACTCTTCATTCAGGTTGGATGTACGAGCCATGGCAGGGGTGTTTGTCGGCTCGTAGATCATATCAGTGTCCTGGAAAGTAACACAACAAATATAATAACTAGAAATGCATGGTGAGGTAAACAAAAACGTTTACAAATGGGTCAGTTCTATATATGTTTACACAATATATTCATTCATTCATTCATTTTCTACCACGGGGGTCGCGGGGGTGCTGGAGCCTATCCCAGCTGTCTTCGTAACGCAACCTAACGTAACCTAACCTAACGTAACGCAACCTAACCTAATGTAGCGTAACATAACACAACCTAACGTAACACAACCTAACCTAAGGTAACCTAACCAAATATAACGTAACATAACATAACACATTATGTACTGTAGTGTGAGTACCATATAACAACAACGTAACGTAACACAACCTAACCTAATATAATGTAACCTAACTTAACGCAGCATAACGCAACCTAACCTAACGTAACGCAACGTAACACTACCTAACCTAACACAACCTAACATAACCTAACATAACACATTACGTACTGTAGTGTGAGTAGCATATAACAACATAACGTAACGCAACCTAACATAACGTAGTGTAACGTAGTGTAACGCAGCGCAACGCAGCGCAACGCTGCGCTGCGTCGCAGCGTAACGCAACACAGCGTAACGCAACGCAGCGTAACGCAACGCAGCGTAACGCATCGTAACGCAGCGCAACGTAGCGTAACGCAACGTAGCGTAACGCAACATAGCGCTACCTAACCTAACACAACCTAACGTAACATAACACATTATGTACTGTAGTGTGAGTAGCATATAACTATGTATGTTAACATATTAACATTAAATACGTTAACATAATAACATATAACACTAACATATTGTGATAACATAACAAAAAAAGATAACATTGCTTAAGTAGCATCACGTTACATAAACTATAACCCAACATCAAATATAACACGACATAATAAACAACAATGCATGATGTAACGTGACCAATAACAAACATACCATGTGTTATAACCTGAAGTAACACAGGAAGTAACATAACGAAACATAATCCATCCATTCATTTTCTACCGCTTTTTCCTTATGAGGTTCGTGGGGGTATGCTGGAGCCTATCCCAGCTGTCTTGGGGCGAGAGGCGGGGTACACCCTGGACTGGTGGCCAGCCAATCACAGGGCACATATAGACAAACAACCATTCACACTCACATTCATACCTATGGACAATTTGGAGTGGCCAATTAACCTAGCATGTTTTTGGAATGTGGGAGGAAACCGGAGTACCCGGAGAAAACCCACGCATGCACGGGGAGAACATGCAAACTCCACACAGAGATGGCCGAGGGTGGAATTGCGCTAACCACACGACCTCCGTGCAGCCCTACACAATATATAACCTGTATAGAAACAAATTTGTAAACATATACTATACTGAAAGTTTGTTTTGTTTTTGTGTGTTTGTGTGTATTAAACAATGGTGGTGGAGGTTGGTGGGACAGTACCAGAAAATGTAAAATAAATACACAACACCAACATAAAAACACAAAACTTATTTTCTTAAAGAGACACTGAGGCCAAATGAGGACTAACTGAAAGTTGCTAAAAAAGAAAAAATGAAATTTTAATGACTAAAGAGACACGGCAGATCTTTAGAAGCACAAAAAAATCTTGGTTGAGTTAGTCAGTGGCAATGACCTAGTTGGGAAGTACACGCGTTTCGTTGCTTTAAGCTTATCTCGCCTTCGATATATCCTCATATCTCACAGAAGTGGGCTATACTCATATTATAACAACCATTTTTCATGTCAGTACATCTTAAGGAACAATACTATAGTATTAACTAACTTAACACACTAACTTCTGTGAGACGCCGTATGTCAAAAAAGGTTTCCACACGTTGGCATTTCAACGGCCGACTCACCCAGTTGATGAAGAAGGCCTGGATGAACTTGATGACCTCCAGAGTGACCAGCAGACTGATGGGGATCAAGTTGTTGAAGAGGATGATAAAGGTGAGGAAGTTGAGGCCAAAGTTAGCCGCTCCGCCATCTATCGAGGAGACGGGTTTGGACACAGGAAGTGATACATAGGACGCACATCAGCGCTCGTTTCATGAGCATCCATCAGTTCAACGTTCAAGAGCCCACAGGTACTTCCAGTCAATGGTCACTGCGAACCCAAAGCAGTGGGGCGTGTTGGGCTAGCATGGAGCATTAGCTGGAATGAACCCAATCCATCCACCCAACCTGGTCTTCAAATTTGACGTCCCACAGATTGAGAGTTAGGGACTAACTATGTTGTTATTAGTGTCACAGCAGCAGCCTTGGCATCCAGCATGATCCAGGCAATGATTTCCAAATGAGGCACTGTGCAAAAATGATGCAGCTCCCTCCCCCCCACCCAAAACATAAAATAAAAAAAGCAATCAATGATCAACATAGAACCCCATGGACACCAAACATGAAAACAGGAGGGATGTCATTTACCTTTCCACAGCTTGTGCGGGTGAGCTCGCAAGAGTTACCTTCCTCAAGCAAACTTAGCGTTGCGCTTGAGAGGGAGGGGCCCCTTGCGGTGACAGAACCGTAGCAAAACAAACGGATGGCACAAAGGAAGTAGCGGGATGGAAGCGACACTGCTACTGGTACAACAAATACAAGGGAGTCTTAGAAGTGGGGCGAAGGAGAGAGGGTGTGCGTGGGGTGGGGTGGGGTGTGGGGGACGTTGGGGCAGACAAACATACTGAATGCTCTCAAGACAAAAAGGAGGGAGAGTCAGTCCATAGCACATTCCCAACCAACAAGGAGTGGAAAAGAGCGGGTGGATGGCGCCGGCGTGTTAATGTTAATGATGGCCACTGCATCGCCACATCGTTAGGTGCCTTCACTCCACAATTCATCGGTTTGCTTGCAAAAAGCACTGCAGGACAAACACCAGTGCAAAACCACACCCGTATGCAGTGGGATATCTACAGCTGACAATTTGTATTCACCAACATTTGCCAACTGCCTGAAAACGGCAATTTTTTTTAAATTTTGGGATTAATTCTAAGACTAATTTTTCTTTGAATTTTTGGAGCATTTAACCGACATTTATTTTTAAAAGATGGAGAGTCGTTCTAGATAAAAACAGTACGGATGTCCAAATCGGACCTTTAGGATCGAGATTGGCGGCCGATCCGCTGTATTTTTCGGATATCCAATCGGCTTCCGCCACGAGATCGAGCTGATCCGGTTGGCGTATTATATTCGTAACTAAGGGCTACAAAAGTACCGTGGTGAAGCTAGTTTCACATTGGATGTTGGACATTAGACTCCATAGCTACAGCAGTAGTTCCCCCTTACTGTGCCCAGACTGCTGTGTCATGTTGTGGGGAGCTTGCAAGGGAAGTGTCGCTCTAACCGCTGGTTAAGACTACGGAAGTCACACAAGACCTCAACAAACTGATTCAGACATCTTCTAAAAGATTTTCCAGGCATTTTGCTTTTTTTTTGGCTCTGTGAAGCCAAAGAATCTAAGAGAACGATGCATTTGTAAGTGGAATATCAAGGGAAGTGTCGCTTTAACTGCTGGTTAAGACTACAGAAGTCACACAAGACCTCAACAAACCGATTCAGACATCTTTGAAAAGATTTTCCAGGCATTTTGCTTTTTCTTTGGCTCTGTGAAGCCAAAGAATCTAAGAGAACGATGCATTTGTAAGTGGAATCGCAAGGGAAGTGTCGCTTTAACTGCTGGTTAAGACTACAGAAGTCACACAAGACCTCAACAAACCGATTCAGACATCTTTGAAAATATTTTCCAGGCATTTTGCTTTTTCTTTGGCTCTGTGAAGCCAAAGAATCTAAGAAAACGATGAATTTGTAAGTGGACTCGCAAAGGAAGTGTCGCTCTAACTGCTGGTTAAGACTACAGAAGTCACACAAGACCCCAACAAACCTATTCGGACATCTTTGAAAGGATTTTCCAGGCATTTTGCTTTTTCTTTGGCTCTGTGAAGCCAAAGAATGGAAGAGAACGATGCATTGGAAGTGGACTCACAAAAGTATGACAGATTGACCTTACGCTGACACTGTGTCCTGTAAGACAGCAGCAGTTGGCCAATACCCGTTCACAAGTTAAAGTGTTTTGCAGCGGTTATATTTTTTAGGTTAACTAACTCATTCTTAGTAAGAGCATTTTGCTTGTTTATTGTATGATACATGAACAAACCCCCACACGGTCGAAGCGTTTTTGGTGACGACAGGTTGAACCTGGAACGGCCTATTTCTATTATTTCTATTATGAGAAATACATTGTTTTGAAATCCAAAGAAATAGCAATGTTCAGCCTTTGAGGTTCCACTTTTCTTGAATGTCATTTTTTTTAACCATTAACCATTAAAAACTAATTCTCGATGCAGAAGATGCACTATTATGTTTTAAACAGGTTTGAATTTGCAGACTCAACTTCGTCTATTTAACTTCCCTAAAATGAAAACCAAAGCAGAACTAAACCACTTTTTTTTTGGGGGGGGGGGGGGGGGGGGGGGCACACTGCCAGTTGAGCAATCTGACTAAGTTGATTTCTATTTTGAGATAGCCAAACTGAAGAGTACAATCTAACAGGTTTGCTTGAATGCATAAATATTTAGCAGTGTGTACTCTTTGGCCTCCATCTGCATGATGTTATCACGGCGTACAGGCTTAATACAAACCATTGCCAGCATCAGCACTCTGTGACCGCCCAAAGTCACATTAATTATTCACCGGGCTTCAGTGACATCCGAGCCAGCGGGATGCTGTGTGTGGCCAGCTAACGCCAATTCCTTTCCGTTTAGCTTTTCCAATGTTGATAAAATGGCGAAAATTTGCAGAAAAAAAAGCCAAGTTGACAGGCTTTCCACCGCTCTCTTTTGTCACAGGTTGGACAATGCGCACTGGAAAGAGCCTCACAAGCTCCTTATGGGGGACAATCAAGTCTCAAAATGGATACCTGCTTTTATGACTTACACTGCCCCTGAAGTGTCTTAAAAAGGTGTTTAACGCCAGAAACCCCTCACCAATACAACCAATAGAGCACTACAAAAAAGGGGGAGAGTGTAAGTCGTAACGCAAGTTTAAATCGACCAGGACACGACCTCTCCTACAAGCCTATCAGGGCACAGAGTAATGGCCGAAGTACCACCGTGATCACTTTGCAGACCAGAGCTTCAGCACTGCAGACCACCTTGCACTAAACACTTGTTGAAATTTTAATTTGACCAAATTCAAGTAGAAGACTGGAGAGTACATGGAAGAACTAGGTGTTACAAGTAGGTGTGATGTTGGTAATGGTAATGGTTTAATTTCATTTGAACATGCATCAGATTACAATTGAATGCATCCCATAATCAGTTCACAGTTCCACATGTCCAAAAGGAGTAGGAAGAAGCAAAGCTTATTAAATCCTACCCCTCCATCTGGTACTTTTACAATCACTAACTGTTACATTTGTTCACTTCCTGCTTTCTGTAATTGTAATTTTTAATTTTTTAATTTTGTTGTCCCGTACCGAAGTACTCGGTGATATGAGCATCCAATGCCATAATGGGTACCATAGTAAGTGTCAATATAGTGATATATATAGCACATCATGACTGGTTCAAGACTCTTCATCCTTGTATTTAGATGTTAGTCTATATGTACTACTCTACTATAGAGCAGGGGTCTCAAACATGTGGCCCGCAGGACAATAGTTTGAGGCCCCCGCCTTGATATGAAAGTTTAATGTTAAGTTTGATATGGATGCTGTATGGTATCATGTACCCAGAAAAAATTATTACATTTGATTAATGTTCATGTTAAAGGTTAAATAACTGTTAATAGTTATCCTCCCTATCCGTGTGGAAGTGGTAAGTTTTTGGCTTTTTAAGTTTAAAGGAAACAACTTGGAGGCTACCGTTTAGGTCGCTAGCTCTCTAGTTTGCGAGTTAGCATGTGTCTCAAGACCCTGCAGTTGCGCAATATGTTGTAAATAAAAAGAGTATAAATGTGACTATAGTCGTGTTTTGTCATGTCTACAGGGCTCTAATAATGCTTTGTTCATTTTAATCTGAAAAAAATAATTTGTCTACCCACCAACTATGTATATGTGCTTTCTTAAGTTTTTATTATTTGCCGTTTTATTATTATTATTATATTTATTTATTTATTACTGATTGATTGATTTTCTTTATTCTTTATTTGTTTATTTATTTTTCCTCTTATTTTGTGCAGAAAAATAAAAATTAAGATATTTGAGAAGAGTGGAATGTTTTATCAGAGCTTTTATTGTAGAAAATCGGAACCAAAGCACTGAAAAAGTTTGTATATTTTTCAGTTTTTAATAAATGCATTTATTTTTTGGCCAGCCCAGTCTCACCCAGACCCTAGCTCCAGTGGCCCCCAAGTAAATTGAGTTTGAGACCCCTGGTTTAGAATCTGTGAGCAACCGGACTACGACTAGGTTTGCATGTCTCCCCATGTCTCCTCTTGCTTTGAAAAGATGTCAGCAGAGGCCTTTGCAAATGTCAGCTCCTGCACCACATGTGGTGTTCAATCATACATAAACACGCAAGAAGCCTACTGCTGAGAAGAGCTTCCGGAGAATAACCTCCTGTCGATGGCAGGAACAGAACTACTTTGGTCTGAAGCTTTGGGGAGTGGCAAAGTGTTTCACGTGGTGCAGAACAAAGAAAGATACCAACAACAACAAAAAAAACATGGAGGAAATGTGAGACACTGTTTGCATCAGGCACTGAAAATAACTAGACGGAGGTGGAAGAGGGGAGAACCTATCGTTGGATCCCTGGTATGTGCTTGTCCACGGGAACGGGCCAATAGAAAGTTGGGCAACCGTATGGGGGCGAGGGTAGGGGGCCTCATTTGCTTAGCAAAGGCAGAGCTTCAGTAAGGGGTTAGTAAGGGGAGGTCATTCACGGATGGCCAAGGCTTTTAAATGGTTGTTACCTGGAGCTGTTAAAAAAACGACAACAAAGAAAAAACAACAAAATCAAACACAACATTAGAAGGGGAACCAAAAGGAGTACAGCAGCGCAGTGATATTCAACCATTTGTCACGCAACACATCTACGCATCAATTAAACAGGGAATGTGCTAATTCCCACATTGCCACATATTTCACTTGTTAAGCCAAACGTTGTTCAACTGAGGCAACGTAAGCAAAAAGAAAAAAACAACCAAAAAACGACACGGTACATACCAGCATTTAACTTAGAACGACCAAATAAATAAGCTGATATGGACACAAGTGAGATTAAATATGTGCAATGAGAGGCGGCGTGCAGCCTCAGGGTGGGGGAGACTCTTACAGTTGAGGTCCATGTACCAGGCGTCATTGCCGCACCGGTACTTCCAGATGGTTTGGCCCACGGAGCAGACCAGAGAGATGGCCAGCAAGCAGCCAAACAGGACCAGAATCTGAAAGTTGGTGATGCGCTCCACGTTGGACAATTTGAGCGGCGGTCGAGTGGAGTTCTGATGAGGCAAACAGAATGAGGATGCTTGGTCAAAGTCAAAATACCAGCTGATGAATATGAATCTTTACATTTCAAAAATAGTAGTATCAGAGAAAAGCAGTAGTATTGGAGGTTCTTCTCCAAAAATGAGGCTCAAAAACTAGGGGTGAAGGTTCCCAATATGTCCCAATAATGTTCTAACAGTGATGTCTTTATGGACTCACTAGTCACTCTGCTGGTGACATGTCGGTGGCACGAGGAAGAGGTCTGTTCAATAACAGAATCCACCCAAATGTAGGCCCGCCCAGGGATCATGCATACTTGTGGGTCCAGCCAAAATGACTGGTGGCCAGCCAATCACAGGGCACATATAGACAAACAACCATTCACACTCACATTCATACCTATGGACAATTTGGAGTGGCTAATTAACCTAGCATGTTTTTGGAATGTGGGAGGAAACCGGAGTACCCGGAGAAAACCCACGCATGCACGGGGAGAACATGCAAACTCCACACAGAGATGGCCGAGGGTGGAATTGAACCCTGGTCTCTTAGCTGTGAGGTCTGCGCGCTAACAACTCGACCGCCGTGCCGCCTTCTGTGATTATGTGTGGAAAAAAATCACTTCAGAATCACTCTTGCGTGGGGACGGGAATTTAATAAGCTTTGCTTCTTCCTGCTCCTTTTCAGACATGTGTAGTCATGAGGTATTGTGTGTGTATGTACATATGTATGTGTATATATATATATAAATAGATATTGTAAGTGTATTGTATTGTAAATGTACGTATATGTGAGAAACAATAATGTAACATAGTATGCATGTCTGAAATAAATTAAGAAAGAAAGAAAGAAGCATGAGAAAAAATATCCTTACCTCTGTCGTTTGCTCTCAGTTGGAGAGAAACGTCACTGAAACACTCGCTGTTTATAACATCATGTAAGAAAAACCTCCTTCATCACAGACATAACACCGCTAACACCCTCACCCCTCGCTAGAGGTGTCGGTCCACGTATATGCCCACTATTTTGTATAAAAAAAATAAATAAATACACTGAACAATATTTTGTTACGTGCAATACCAACACAGAGACAATGTACTAAAACTTGCACAATATTTTCGATACAAATGACACAAAAAACAAGATTTGACGACCGTATTTTCCAGACTGTAAGTCACACTTTTTTTCACACTTGGCTGTTTCTGCGACTTATAAATGAAAAAACGATGTATGTTCCATAAACACTGGACACCTATTCTCTTCATGTTTATTTTTGGTGTAGCTGAATAACCATTTTGTTAGCATACCTTACACCTATTCAGCCTGTTCTCTATTCTTTTATTGTTACAACTTGCCTTCCAAGAGGACATAACGTCAGTTTTGGTCAAGTCGTTTGGAAAATAAATTACCTGCAAAAAATGTGACTTATACTCCAGTGCGACTTATGTATGTTTTTTTTTTACTACCTAATTATGCATTTTTGGCCTCGACTTATAGTCCAGAAAATCCAGTATATATGTCAAAAGTGGATCAAGTCTCACACACTCTTTTAGAGATAGGTGTGGACATCCACAGCTACATACACATATCCCAGTGGGGCTGACTACAAGCACTTCAACTGTCAAAATGTTGGTCAACACACGACTGTGGGACCTCTGAGACGTATTTGCTGTAACACTGTTGAAAAAAGACATAGTAAGGGGCCTTTAAAAGTAAAAAAATACCCTTTAGGGTTGGGCGATATAGACCTTAGCATGTATCATGATATGATGATATGAAATGATAGAAAACTTGAATTCAGAGTCTTGTATGAAAAGTTAGTGTTTATAATGATAATGATTTTGTGACAGCTGCACGGTGAACGAGTGGTTAGCGCACAGGCTAGGAGACGCAAGTTCAATTCCACCCTTGTTCAATTCCTAACACATTCCAAAAACATGCTAGGTTAATTGGCAACTCCAAATTGTTCATAGGTATGAATGTGAGTGTGAATGGTTGTTTGTCTATATGTGCCCTGTGATTGGCTGGCCAACAGTCCAGGGTGTACCCCGCCCACCTCTCGACCGAAGACAGCTGGGATAGGCTCCAGCAGCCCCGCGACCCTCATGAGGATAAGCAGTAGAAAATTGATAAATTAATGAATGATTTTGTGACAGGCGGCATGGTGGTCGAGTGGTTAGCGCGCAGACCTCACAGCTCGGCGACCCGAGTTCAATTCCACCCTCGGCCATCTCTGTGTGGAGTTTGCATGTTCTCCCCGTGCATGCGTGGGTTTTCTCCGGGTACTCCGGTTTCCTCCCACATTCCAAAAACATGCTAGGTTAATTGGCCACTCCAAATTGTCCATAGGTATGAATGTGAGTGTGAATGGTTGTTTGTCTATATGTGCCCTGTGATTGGCTGGCCACCAGTCCAGGGTGTACCCCGCCCACCTCTCGACCGAAGACAGCTGGGATAGGCTCCAGCACCCCCGCGACCCTCGTGAGGATAAGCAGTAGAAAATAAATAAATAAATGAATGACTCAGCGGTCTGCCGAGTAAATACTTCCACTTCTCCTCACGATGACATCATTTCATTCACCTTATATATCGGCCAATCCTACTTTAGATACATCAAGACTTGTACCTGCATGAGCTTCGTGTCATGTCCTGTGTAAACCACCACACCGTGGACCCACTGTGTGTTCCTCAGCTGGGCTCCTCTCAGTAAGATCTGGTCCGGTCCCAGCGGTACTGTGCTGTAATTGAATACACAACACACATGGCACAATTTTAGTTTCCAGCCTCCAAGAAAACGGTCCAGATTGTAAGACGTACTAAATAACAAAAAAAGGTCACTACTGCTAAAATCTTTTACAATGACAAAAAAGAAGCATCAAGCTATTAAAGCCACTAAAAGCCTAATGTACTTTTTGGAAATTGCTTACTCATGGAAGCTTTTTAGTTTCCTGAATGATCAAATCCAATAAAAGATGTCATAAAACTGCCTCCAGTCGCTGGTAGGAAATTGATTTTCCTTCCAATGACAGAGCCTTTAAACAAACACATCATTGGATTTCAGTGCACCAGGTGCCTCCACCTCCAGCCGCCATCGTGGTTCCACTGCGGGCTAATGGACCCCAGCTGATACAGACGTCAGACCAGAACTTTGCCCCCACCTGTGTCCATCAAGTCGGATGTTTCCCACAAACTCGTACAGATGGCGGTTCGGACATTCACACTCCATCCGCCCCGAGAGACGCATCAGGCTGTCGATGTCCTTAAAGTCGGACGTCACTTGGAGTCCCTGTTGTGTGATGTGTGTCAAAAATATACCGTGCAACAATTTCAACTGTATCGTCTTGTAATTACCTGGCGGATTTTTAGGTTTGTTTCACCATCCAGGTTGGATGTTTCGATGTAGCACATTCCCTGTGGTTCACTGCGGCGGCACGAGGAAAAACAAAGACATCACATCCATACAGAGGTGGTTCATTATCTCCAAAATAGGTCCAACCATTCATCCAACACGGGAAAGACTAAGACCCTGTCCTCACGTAGGCGGGTACATCATAAAACCAAGGTATTTTTCCATGATTTGGCCTATCGTGCACACAAACCCGCAGATATCTGGCACTAAAAACAAAGGTTTATAAAACCTCTGGCCATGTTGTAGATTTGCAGAAAAATAGGGTTATGTGTTTGGGTATTTACATAAATAACCAAAGTTATACGTTTCCAAACGACAAAGTATGCTGTGACATCAAACACACGACCTGTGTTTACATCAAAAACAACATGGATGCCCTCGGAGCTGTTGGAACTATTGTTCAAGCGCTTTTTTTCTTGCTTGTTATTGCTAATACTGAATCACTTTGTGTCGGCCGCTTTCCCTCAAATAACCATTCCACGTCCAAGGCATGTTCCTCGGAACAGACCGGGATGTGCTGCAAGCTGGTGGGAGAACTTTGACATGGAAGTCGTCCTCCTGGAGGCATTGCACCATCATATCCGAATGGCAAGGTCCTCATTGTTGTTGTCACAGTTACTATGCACTACACATTATGTCTTTGTATGTTCATATCACCCCGTACTTTGGTACGAGGTGCATTATTAAAAAAAAATAATAATAATATAAAATAACCTTAAACTGTATTATGGAAAGCAGGAAGTGAACAAATGTAACAGTTAGTGATTGTAAAAGTACCAGATGGAGGGGTAGGATTTAATAAGCTTTGCTTCTTCCTACTCCTTTTGGACATGTGGAACTGGGAACTGATTATGGGATGCATTCAATTGTAATCTGATGCATGTTCAAATGAAATAAAACCATTACCATTACCAGTGTTATTAGCATTTATGCAGTTACGTGAGGGGTTGCATTTATTTATTTATTTATTTTAATACAAAGTGGTGCAGACACCATTTTTTTTTCATAAACGGAGAGAGGGTTGAAATAGTTTTAACTTTTTTAAAAAATTTAAAATGTTAATTTTAAATTAATTTTAAATTAAATTAAATTTTGAATTTAAAAATTCAGTTTTAAAAATACCCAGCTACGTGTGGACAAGGCCTGACTACTAATAAAAGCCACTAGCAGAAATACTGCCGTAAATGCAGTAATTAAGGCCTGTATTGAATTCACGGTTTTATCTAACTCTGCATGCACTTTAAAATGTTGCCACTCAGCAGAAACTCATGAATGTTACTATATAACTGTATTGTTATATTACTGTTTACAATGATCTCATCAGTGCTATTAAGTTTGCTCCCTACCGCTATTACAACATTGGTTCTCTTATTGCTGTGTTGTGCAATAGACTTGTTAATAAATTACTATGTGGTCAAAAAGAGGTATGCTTTCCTCTCTAATTTCTCATGCACTCCAAATCATTATTCAAGTTGAAAATGAACAATAACTTTTCATATTTGGTTTTGATAAATAAACACCTAGGCTATAATTCTAGCATTTACGGCAATGAATGTTTCTCCTGAATGGCACCTGAACAACAAATGTATTGATGAAATCACACAAAACAGCAAAGGGCACCAACAGCGGAGGAGAAAGGAAGCTCCAGAGTGGCGTGATGTGATCGAGGTAGCGTGCAGAGCATCAAGAAGCAAAGCAAACAGGCGTGTTGGCAGATTACCGGGCGCGGGGACAGCCTTAGAGCATGCTGGGAAGGTGCCAGCTACTCTTTGTAAGCACTCCTTTAAGCAACAAAAGGGTACTGGTCCGAGCACGGAGCCTGGGAGTGAGGGGCTCATGCCAGACTACAATCAATGAGGTTCAGCCATTCAAGATTATGTAATGGCCAGGAAGCAACTCCTTTAAAAAGTAGGGTGGTATTTGCATGACAACAATCCCGCTAGGAACTGATTTGACCCAAGCGTCATCATTTGGGATGGTCAGTAGCGGCGGCATTGGCCTTTGGGTCAGGCCTACACAGGCGGCACCAAATTTTGAAGGATGTAAAAATCAACAACTCAAAAGACATCGATTGCGGTGTAAACAGCCATTAGAGGTATTTATAAAACATGAAACTAGCGGTCGAGTGGTTAGCGCGCAGACCTCACAGCTAGGAGACCAGGGTTCAATTCCAACCTCGGCCATCTCTGTGTGGAGTTTGCATGTTCTCCCCGTGCATGCGTGGGTTTTCTCCGGGTACTCCGGTTTCCTCCCACATTCCAAAAACATGCTAGGTTAATTAGCCACTCCAAATTGTCCATAGGTATGAATGTGAGTGTGAATGGTTGTTTGTCTATATGTGCCCTGTGATTGGCTGGCCACCAGTCCAGGGTGTACACCGCCTCTCGCCCGAAGACAGCTGGGATAGGCTCCAGCACCCCCACAACCCTCGTGAGGAAAAAGCGGTAGAAAATGAATGAATGAAATTAACTGGCAAATACTCTCAATTAGGGGTGGCACGGCGGTCAAGTGGTTAGCACGCAGACCTCACAGCTAGGAGACAAGAGTTCAATTCCAACCTCGGCCATCTCTGTGTGGAGTTTGCATGTTCTCCACGTGCATGCGTGGGTTTTCTCCGGGTACTCCGGTTTCCTCCCACATCCCAAAAACATGCTAGGTTAATTAGCCACTCCAAATTGTCCATAGGTATGAATGTGAGTGTGAATGGTTGTTTGTCTATATCTGCCCTGTGATTGGCTGGCCACCCCGCCTCTCGCCCAAAGACAGCTGGGATAGGCTCCAGCACCCCCGCGACCCTCGTGAGGAAAAAGCGGTAGAAAATGAATGAATGAATGAAATTAACTGACAAATACTCTCAATTAGCAGAAAATGTGTGAGCATCATTCCTTTCCATTTTGGAATACCACATCATGCAAATTGTCGAGACATCATGAGCGATTTTCGGAACCCCCCCAACCCCTTGCTCATGCATGGTGAAATGATGAATAGTGCAGACGTGAACATGCAGTGTAGTTGACACACAACATCTGGGAGATAATGGAATGTCTTTGACGCAGCTGTTTCTATGGTAACGTCGCCGTTGGTTTCCTGACCTGGACGACAGTATGACGAGGTCAGCCGGGAGATGATCCCCGTTGGCGGCTCGGACTACTTCCCCAACAGTCACCTGACATTAGCACACCAGCGGCAGACAGGAGACAGGAAGGAAGGGAAACAAAGGCGTAAACACACGGAAAGGACAAAGAAAAGACAGGAGCGTCAAAGTCAATGCTGAGGGTCCTTCATCTGCCCCGAAGCAACCAGTCCAATTTCCACTGTCACACCTACACAAATGATGGTCAACCGTCATTCTTTAGGGAGCTAAGAGTTTAAAAGGGCAGACGAGAGACAGAGACAGAAGACGATCCCGATCCCGGCAGCCATCAGAGTGGACTCTGGTTACCTGGATGATAAAACCAAAGTGTCTGCAGGTACGAAATCAAGAGCATTTACTTTGACAATGTCGCCCACTTCCACCTGTAAAAATAAATCGGTCATTGCTGTGCAATTTTAGCATACAAGTTAAGTACAATATACTTGAAGATGATGTAAAAAAAAAATATTTACAACAGCAACACAGTCATTACCACTGTGCAGTGCCCAGGAGTATCTATTTAATAAATCAGCAAATATTAGGATAAGTAAAGTGTGTCACTTGGCTAATATTTGTGTATTTCTGCATGTTTAAATATTGTCCCTAAAAGCACCCTCCAACAAAACCTATACACAAAATTGTGACAAAAGTGTATGAATTTTTACTGTACTTCCTGTTAAAGGGGCAACGTTTTAGTTTAGAGTTCTGAGTGCTGTCATTTATACTATACCATATATTTCTTCATACTGTAAATTAGAAATATAACCAGTGTGACCCAAAGTGTAATGGGAGTAAATAAACTCATCTAATTTGCATATTATGATGTCAACAGGGTCAGAATTTAATCTCTGTAGCAAACCCAGCCATCATTGTTACTTGCAGCACCGCTGCCTCAACCGCTATTAAATAGCGCTACTGTTACATAGATATAAAGTATCTATGAAGCCTGTGAATATTATCATTCATCCAGGTCATTGTATTCCACAAGTGCAAAACACACATTAGTCACAGTATATTGTAACTGTAGTAAATAAACACACTCACTAATCAAGTAAAAACATGAAACAGTTCATTAGGGAAAAAATGGTCACACTAAAAAGATGGTTTGATGATAATAGAAAAATAAAACCTAAATAAAACTAAAATCATGCTGTTTAACAGTAGACAGGACACGCACCAGCACAAGGGTGAACGAAAATACATTTCTGGGGAAACAATAGATGAAAATATGAGCTGGAAACCTCATATTACAAATATACAACATAAGGTGGCCAGAAATATTTCAATATTGAACAAAGCAAAATTTGTTCTCAATCAGAAATCACTCCACACTCTTTATTGCTCTCTGGTTCTACCATATCTTACTTATTGTGTGGAAATATGGGCTAATAACTATAAAAGCAATCTTCACTGGCTAAATGTACTGCAAAAAAGGTCAGTAAGGATAATTCATAATGCCGCCTACAGAGAACATACTAACTCCTTATTTCTAAAATCACAAATACTTCAACTTGCTGATATAGTTCATCTTCAAACAGCTAAAATAATGCATAAGGCTAAAAATAAGCAATGAGCTAAAAATGTCATCCAATACTTCTTTACAAAAGAGGGGAAATATGATCTCAGGGAAGAAGTACATTTGAAACACTTCTATGCTAGGACTACGTTATGCGAGCCACAGCATTTCAGTATGTGGAATCAAACTATGGAATGGATTGAGTAAGGAAATCAAACAATGCACAACGATGAGCCAATTCAAGAAACAATACAAGCAGTTGATGTTTGCTAAATACAAGGATGAAGAGTCTTGAACCAGTCATGATGTGCTATATATATCACTATATTGACATGCACTATGGTACCCATTATGGCATTGGATGCTCATATAACCTTGTACTTTGGTACGGGACAAAAAAATACTATATTACTATATATAAAAACTATATTAGGAAAGCAGGAAGTGAACAAATGTAACAGTTACTGATTGTAAAAGTACCAGATGGAGGGGTAGGATTTAATAAGCTTTGGTTCTTCCTACTCCTTTTGGACATGTGGAACTGGGAACTGATTATGTGATGCATTCAATTGTAATCTGATGCATGTTGAAATGAAATAAACCATTCCCATTACCATAAATGTAACCTTATTTCATGCTCTTGTTGTGTGTTGCCCCAGCAACAATACATACATGCACATATCAGCCTTTTGACAGGTCTCACTGGATTCATTAGATGCCTCACATAACACGGGGGGGGTCAATAGATGAAGTGAAAGCAGCGCAACGAACCAACGTGTTGTGAGAATGCTCGTTAGCGGCACGTCTCAGTACATACCTTCTCCCAATGCACAATCTCCCAGGCACCGTTTCTCAGTACTGAAGGGGAAGAGAGAGGGGAACAAAGAGGAGGCAAGAATGAGATGCAATGCAATTCCATGCAATGTTATGCTTTTTAAAGCCCAATAAGCCCACAACAGGAACTATTTTTTCATACCTTGACATTCTTTTTTGTTGACAACGCTGTCTGCATTGTGGCGTTTCTAGAATAAAACAATAAAAGGGAATGATAATTATACAAATGTTAGAAGATGAACCTTAAGCCCCTACAACAGCACACTTAAAAAACAAACCTTATTTTGTTCATTAACTTGAAATTGAAGAATTGATAAATAAATGATTGTATGACCAACAAGTGGTTGTTTTTGTAAATATCACATACTTTGGCCTGCATGTGCATGTGTTTACTTTGATTTACAAGTGTCCCTGAATGCAGCGCGTCATGCAACTTGTTTCCGAGGAATTACGTGATGCACCTGAATGCACCATTTTAGGAAAAGCTGTAGCAGCATTGATAGCAGTTTGCTAATTTTGATCCTTGTTGAATAGAAGTGTCCATAATCTGACTGGAATCTTTCCATGGTGTCCCAACTCTAAAAGAACCATAAAAGCAACAATAAAGCCTAATTTTGAGGTGTGCCAGCAGGTTTTCACCGCTGGGGCCATGTGGGGATGAATTGGAACACCAGTATCAATGAAACCCTCAAGATAACACTCTTAATGCACAAAGTAATCTTTCAAACTTACATATTTATTGATATGATGCAAACATAGCAAGGAACAACTTACAATAGTGGCTTTTAGAGCCAGACACAGGCGAGGACAACCACCCTCATTAGCATAAAGGAACGGACAACTACAGCTCATTAGCATAAAGGTTACAGACACACAAAAGAGGGTGTTCCCAGTGGGCCTTACTATAGAAAGCGTATACATAATAACACACTTCCAATACACTATTGGGAGATTCTTTTTAAAGTGGTGGAAAATATTATAACACTATTATAACACCAGACCATTTTCAATTGTGAAATTATTCATTCATTCATTCATTTTCTACCGCTTATCCTCATGAGGGTCGTGGGGGATGCTTGGGCCTATCCCAGCTGTCTTCAGGTGAGAGGCGGGGTACACCCTGGACTGGTCAGTCACCAGCCAATCACAGGGCACATATAGACAAACAACCATTCACACTCACATTCATACCTATGGACAATTTGGAGTGGCCAATTAACCTAGCATGTTTTTGGAATGTGGGAGGAAACCGGAGTACCCGGAGAAAACCCACGCATGCACAAGGAGAACATGCAAACTCCACACAGAGATGGCCGAGGGTGGAATTGAACTCGGGTCTTCTAGGTGTGTGGCCTGCGTGCTAACCGCTTGCCGTGCAGCCTAAGAAATTATTGAAGAGAATGTTTTATTACTTACTCAATTTATTGAATTATTTGTGTAATTATTTCCTGACAAATGAATGTATTTCTATTTATTTGTATTTTGGTGGCTATTTCATGAAACTGCAGCACATTAAATGGCATGAAAATAAATAAATGAGTCAGGAGTTGGTGAGAGGGATCAATGACCCTATTGGTTGGACTGTAATATAAGCCACACCCACAACAATACAGTATCTTTTACTGAACTCTCACAGCTAACCGGCAAGTAGTTTGAATAGCTAAACAGGTTGTGTCCTCGTCCCAACAGTCCCAGTCGAGCCTTAAGTTCAAGTCAGCAGTCTTACTTGCCCTCTTGGCCCACTTGACCGCTAAGCAGTCACGCCATCAACAGTGCTGATGTTGGAGGTCTTGTCAAGTGGCATCCAGCAGCGACAGCGGAAACGTGTGCTGGCCCTGATAACAGAGGCGTGGATGCATCTTCTTATGCCCCCCCCCACCACCACCACCACAACATGATAAACTGTTTACTTGCTCCGATTTTGTCCAGTGCTAATTCAATTTAACAGCTAAATGGTTTTAAAAAGCTTCAAGGCGGTCGAGTGGTTAGCGCAAAGACCTCACAGCTAGGAGACCAGGGTTCAATTCCACCCTCGGCCATCTCTGTGTGGAGTTTGCATGTTCTCCCCGTGCATGCGTGGGTTTTCTCCGGGTACTCCGGTTTCCTCCCACATTCCAAAAACATGCTAGGTTAATTGGCCACTCCAAATTGTCCATAGGTATGAATGTGAGTGTGAATGGTTGTTTGTCTATATGTGCCCTGTGATTGGCTGGCCACCAGTCCAGCGAGTACCCGCCCGCCTCTCGACCGAAGACAGCTGGGATAGGCTCCAGCATGCCCGCGACTCTAGTGAGGATAAGCGGTACAAAAAATGAATGGCTGGATATTGACATAGTACCTCATTGGTACAATTAGACTAATAACTCTAAGTAGTAATGTCGCACGGTGGCCTCACAGCTAGGAAAACCGAGTTCGATTCCCTGCTCGGCATCTCTGTGTGGAGTTTGCATGTTCTCCCCGTGCATGCGTGGGTTGTGAGTGTGAATGGTTGTTTGTCTATATGTGCCCTGTGATTGGCTGGCCACCAGTCCAGGGTGTACCCCGCCTCTCGTCAGAAGACAGCTGGGATAGGCTCCAGCATACCCCCGCGACCCTCGTGAGGATAAGCGGCATAGAAAATGGATGGATGGATTATGTTCCGTTATGTTACTTAGGTTATAACACATGGTATGTTTGTTATTGGTCACATTACATCATGCATTATTGTTTATTATGTTGTGTTATATTTGATGTTGTGTTACATTTTATGTAACGTGATGCTACTTAAGCAATGTTACCTTTTTTTGTTATGTTATATGTTAACACAATATGTTAACGTGTTAACATACGTGTGTTATATGCTACTCACACTACAGTACATAATGTGTTGCGTTGTGTTACGCTACGCTATGTTAGTCCAGGGTGTACCCCGCCTCTCGCCCGAAGACAGCTGGGATAGGCTCCAGCACACCCAGCGACCCTCATGATGATAAGCGGTAGAAAATGGATGAATGAATGAATGGTTTTAAAAAATGGTCTCCACTAGAATCATGACTTGACATCTCAGCATCTTTTCCATCAGAAAGGATGGAAGTGGTGTCACGAGGGCTCAACCCTTTCAAGAAGATGCCGGGAAAAATTTCAGTCACATGAGAACGCTCATCCATCATCTCATGTGCAAAAGCTATTTCATCCGACCATTTTTCTCATCACTTCGAGTGCAAAACCGACCATGGAGTCACTCAAAACTAGTGTTCCGATTCACCCGGGATTGTTCACATTTTTTTTATTTCGATTCGTAGTTCAGATTCCTCATCTACCGACTGGAACAAATAGCCGCAAACACCAATGTAGAAGAGTCTGGCAAGCACCAACGAAGAAGAAGTGGCTATAATGTTTGGCTTAATGTCAGTTTCCAGTTTCGTGGTGTAGAAATAAAGTGCAAAATTATGAAATACAAATCATCCTTGGTTGTTTATGTTTCCATGGCAACCAACTAGCGCTCAAACTGTGCAGTGTCTCTCCTCCCCCCCAGTCTTGGATCAACGTCCCCGCCCTGTCAGGGCAACTTGTGAGGCACCAGCAGAGGGGAAACAGATGCGAGGGCTCAGATGACCTTCAGCTTCAAGAGTCATCATCAGAGTTACATTCCAGAGTTTTTTTTCCCTAAACAAGAGAACGGGGGCCGGGTTGGGCATGCAAGATCGAATCGGACGGAATAGACAGGGCTGTCCACCGGGACCTGAGCACCCGGGATCAGATAGCAGAGCCACTGCAATACAGTCTGATATGTTGATACACTGAAATGCCGCATTTCCAAAGTAAACACAGTCAATATTTACATTTATATTTTTGTGTTGCGGATGCTATGGATGCTAATGACCACGTTTGTGCACACAGTATATATAAAAGCAGCATATAGCGGTTAATTAGCTCCGCGAGTACACAGATGTGACCTCTGAAATCAGTGTGTGTTTGCATACACAAATCATGTACACAAACTATGAGGTCAAGTGACCATCAATGACATGAGTGAATTGGTTCCATAGTAGCTACAGTATCACACAAAAGTGGAGACAACGCTCTTATTTCAGAACGCATTGTATACAACAGGGATTTTCAACCACTGTGCCGCGGCACACTAGTGTACCTTGAGAAACCGTGAGGAATCATCCAATATCACTTTTTATAATTAACATTTATTAATCATCATTTGCAAATATTATGTCAATAGTATACATGGACCCAAATATTCCAATTGCATTTGGTTTATTTGCTCAAACGGAAAGAATTGAACAGGGATGGAATATTCCTTTAACCAATCCGATTGAGGTATCTTGTACCCGCTCGGAAAGTTGTCAGGGTGCGTTCTTCTTCGTGGTGTTTTTCTTCTTCTGTTATTTAGTATTGGCGGTTGGCAAGCAGCTTTGGTGTGCATTAGCGCCATCTGTGGAACAGAATCTAAACCCTTCTATACGCCATTCACAAGCAGTGAAGCAGTTTTATAAAAAAAAGAAAATATATATCTATATAAAACATGTCCTGAGTTTAATTATAAAATATTAGCAAGATTGAATGTGATCTTTTCCTGTTTAAATTGATCCTGGGTGCGTTCTTTCAGCGCATGCTCAGATATGACGTAACACGCAGATCCAGACGTTCTTCACTTTTAAAAATGGAGGCCAGCAATCGGCACTGGACTAAGCAAAGTTTGTTTTGGATTCAAAGTAAATTTCAAGACTGGACAGACGAAAAACTGTCAATACGGAGTTATTCCAACAAATGAAAGAAAAACTCGGGGAAGTCGATATCACGTGATGTTGATGTTTACGTTTTACTGGGCATGCCCCATTGACTATTCTGGTTGATTTTCACGGCGCATGTAGACAAGAGATTGGAATATTCTTTTCTATGGATACCATTGTTTCCTGAAAGGTCATTCGGAAAGAGAAAAAGTGGTGATGTAAAAACGTGGCTACTGTGGAGTGTCTGTGGTGTAAAGACTGGCAGAGCAATGTAATATTATATGTAATATAATATAATGTAATATTGGTCCGTGTGGCAACACCTAGCTTGTTCCTCCCATAGACTTATTGATGCACGTGTGAGGTCGTGGTGACATTTTGGAACATTTTTGGTTAGTGGTGTGCCACAAGATTTTTACAATGTAAAAAACGTGCAGTGGCTCAAAAAAGGTTGAAAAACACTGCTATAGAATATATTGTTATTATAATTTGTATATGATTCAAGTATTCAAGTATCTGATGACAAGCCCAAAAGGAGTAGGCTGAAGCAAAAGCTTCTAAATGCCTACCCCTTTTTGCAAGATATAATCATGTTCATGCCACAGATTTGTTTTCCCCTGTTATTATTATCATTGTAATATTATTATTGTTATTATCATTATCATCATTATTGTTATAATCTTTATCATTATTACCATTATTATTGTTATTATTATCACCATTATTATAATCATCATTAATATTACCATTTTCATCATTATAGTTGTAACAATGTTTTGATTTTTTTTGTTTTTAATTATTTAATTTTCCAGACTTCATTGCTTCTTGTAGACTGCTGTATCATTCCATCTGTTGTTTTCTGAAATCCGCAATATTTGTGCTTTTATTGTCAATTTATTAGCCCACTTTTTCCCCCTAAGTGTAACATTTACATATCATTTTCTGGATTTCATGTGTCTAATCTTGTGCATTAAAAAACAAGAACTTGAGACTGTGTCTGGGCTGCATGGTGGTGAGTGGTTAGCACGCAGACCTCACAGCTAGGAGACCTGGGTTCGATTCCACCCTCGGCCATCTCTGTGTGGAGTTTGCATGTTCTCCCCGTGCATGCGTGGGTTTTCTCCAGGTACTCCGGTTTCCTCCCACATTCCAAAAACATGCTAGGTTAATTGGCCACTCCAAATTGTCCATAGGTATGAATGTGAGTGTGAATGGTTGTTTGTCTATATGTGCCCTGTGATTGGCTGGCCACCAGTCCAGGGTGTTCCCCGCCTCTCGCCCCAAGACAGCTGGGCTAGGCTCCAGCACCCCCCGCGACCCTTGTGAGGATAAGCGGTAGAAAATGAATGAATGAATGAGACCGTGTCTGAACTGGTGACCAACCCAAACATCGGCTTCTTCATGTTAAGCCCTACCTTGAGGTTTTTAGATGTGCTTTTTAGTTTGTGTGTGTCTAGTCTTGTGCATTAAAAAGCAAGGTTTTAGGTCTGTGCTCAAACCGATGACCAGCCCGTCTTCACTTGCTGTGTCTAATCTGGGTTGTTTGTTTGCATTGTATTTTATTGTATTGTATTGTATTGTAATGGTTGTTGTATTTTGATGTATGTAGATAATGTTTTTAAATGAGTATTTTAAATCACCACCTTTCTTTGTTTCATCATCAACAACCAACTGTTGCAAACTCAATTTTTGAAGCAATGATATCTTGTTGTTCGTTATTACTATTTTGGTTGGGTTGATGTACTAAAACTATAAAAAAAGACCTATTATTATTATCATTTTCGACCCTTAGCATTGAGTTGTGGACTCCTATACAGCTTTGTAGATCTTCCAGAATCTGCACCTATTCCAGCTGTATTTCCTTGGCTTTCCAAATTGCTGTACTACAAGTAGAAGCTATTTGAAATTCATCATACCAGATCTTCAATGACCTCCTTGACAGCAGCTACCACGAGAATAAAAAGCAGCGGGACCAGCGTTGTCCAGCGACCAGTGGGAGACACGTCTGGGATTTGCTGGACAGAGGAGGAAAAAAAATATTAAAACAAAATAGACAAAATAGACCAAATAGCATAACAGAGATGGCACAAAAGATGTGTAAAAAGTAAGAAGACGGTATAAACGCTACAAATGCAAATAATTCAGTTAACATGCTCATGTTACCCAGTGATACTCGAAGTTGACATATTTCATAATCAAACGTAAACCAAGCTAGGCACCATAACAACAAGAGATGGTTTTGTTCAAGGTTGCAACATCCAGCACGCAGCTAATGAAGATTCACCGGCTGCTTTTCAAAAGGAGCAACTTCAAGGTTACGGAGGATGGAGGCCTTTTCCCTTCATCCGAGCTCTGGGAATAAAAGGTGTGGAATCATGCTAAAGCCGGCTTTCATCCCACCTGGGACACTGATTTTTGGAACTTTGAATCGCATTGCAATGATTGATGCTGGAGAAAACGCATCAATGACACAACAAGCGTCCTCCAAGCTGCAAAGATAGCCAGAAAAATATTGAAAATAAATATGTACATAGACAAAAAGGACTGTAAGTACAGTAATACATTGCAACTAATACATTTTCAACGTGACATAAAGTTTGTTGGGCCAGGAGGGAAATTGAGTTCCCTTTTAACGGAACATAGTATTACATGTATTATTCATAACTAAGGTAACATAACGTTTGTGTGTATGTGTGTGTGTCTTTATGAGAGTATATGCTAAGAAATTACAGACATGACCTTTGGAAACGGTGTCTAGGTCAACGTAAACAGTCCGCCGTTTGCATACTAATGGCAGCAAAGATGCAATTAAAGCGGTGAGGAGAAATGATTTGTAAAGACGGATAGCTTGTGCGTGCGCTTGATAGTATGCAAGTACTGCAGTATATCAGTAGAAGTTGTGTCATTCTTACCTGCAAAAGTGCAATGAAAAGGAAAAAGGCGTTGGCCGCCCTCCTGAATTGTGAGTAGAGGAATCTTGGAAGGAAGGTGATGACGTTGTACTTGGCCGTACTGGAAGGGAAGGAAGAAATATAAGAAGTTATTCCATTTATTTCATTGTAATATTCATATGTGGAAGTATATTTTTAGATATATCTATTTATATATAAATACATATATATACATATACATATATATATATATATATATATATATATATATATATATATATATATATATATATATATATATATATATATATATATATATATATATATATATATATATATATATATATATATATATATATATATATATATATATATATATATATATATATAATATAAATATTTATTATATTATTTATTATTATTATATAAATATATATTTATATATCTAAATATATAAATTATATATATAAATAACTTTTTATGTTTATATAAATGTATATGCTATATATATATAATATTTACATATATATTATATTACATATATTACATATAAATATAAAAAAGTATTTATATATAAATATATATTTATATAAACATTTTTTTGCTGAAATGGTCATTATTTGTTGTATAGAAGAGAGATCACATACATTCTACAAAATATATATACACACACACACATATGTATATATATATATACATACACATTAAACATTTCTATTTGTAATAATAAAAATGTATTTTCTTTTAATTAATAATATTTAATATTTAACATTTACTCTAATCATTTCTTAAAAATCATGAATTTGTTAATCACATTAATTAGCAATCATATATTATCATATTTAATAATATATTTTTATCATATTTCATATCAGATTTTCATTCATTCATTCCGTTTTTTCCTCACGAGGGTCTTGGGGGTGCTGGAGCCTATCCCAGCTGTCTTCGGGCGAGAGGAGGGGTACACCCTGGACTGGACGCCAGCCAATCACAGGGCACATATAGACAAACAACCATTCACACTCACATTCATACCTATGGACAATTTGGAGCGGCCAATTAACCTAGCATGTTTTTGGAATGTGGGAGGAAACCGGAGTACCCGGAGAAAACCCACGCATGCACGGGGAGAACATGCAAACTCCACACAGAGATGGCCGATGGTGGAATTGAACCCTGGTCTCCGAGCTGTGAGGTCTGCGCGCTAACCACTCGACCGCCTTGCCGGCCATATCAGATTTATTTATATTTTTATTTTACAAAACATGTAATGAAATGCATACCATAATAATACCATAATTCCATACTTTACTATAATAAAATAAATAAGAATACCAACAGGTTTTCATTTTTAAATATAAAGACACAATAATAATAGAACACAATAATAATAGAACACAGCCATCATTTTCTATGGTAAAAGGTTTTTGGTTGTAATTTTTGTGAGAACGTAGCAAAGTTTATCACATGTACAGGATATAAAATGAGTTGCAGTGGGAGTCAGAGAAATACTTTGAGTACAGCAACAACAAATAGTAAAGTAGTAAGTAGGTTTGGTGCTCTCAGCGAAATGAACATGAGTGGGAGTGGGACAGTGGAACACCACTCCAATGAAATAACACTAAAGTGTCTTGGCCAAAAACATACTTTCATTAGGAGTCTAAATCAACTTTCACTAAATGAGGAACTATTTTGCTCACCGTATTTCATTTTTGTGCTGGCTGGCCGACTCTTCTTAAAAGGCATTTTCAGCATCTTTCCGAGGCACGGAATGTTTTTGGATCAATTACATTGATTGGTCCTTTGCTCCGATGAAGCCTTTCAGGCACTTTAAGTAACAAGTGACTGCAGTGAGAATATGAGAATAGAGGCGGGTCCTTATGTTACGATAGAGAGAGATGCGTACTGAAAAATCAAGCCATGCTGGAGCCACCGTGCTTTTTAAACCAATCCATGCTGAGATTAGCATTATATATATATATATATATATATATATATATATATATATATATATATATATATATATATATATATATATATATATATAGTAAAGAGAAAAAGTATAATAATATTATATAAATTATTATTATTATTATATTAATTAATTAATATTAATTATAATATAATACAACAAATGATCTCTCTTCTACACAACAACAAATGAAATATTATTTTTAAGCAAAAAAGTATTATGTAAGGAGAAAAAGTATAATAATATTAATAATAATATAATATATATATATATAATATAATATATTAATATAAAAAAGTATTATGTAAGGAGAAAAAGTATAATATTATATAATATAAAAGTATAATATTATATAAAAGTATAATATTATATATAATTATTATATTAATTATAATATTAATGAATTATAATATTAATATTATTATGCTTGTATGCTTATATGCTTATTATGCTTATAATAATATTATATATAATTATTATATTAATTATAATATTAATATTATTATGCTTGTTCTCCTTACATAATACTTACATAATTTGTATTAATATATATAATAATATTATATATATTATTATATTATTATATAATATTAATATAATAATATGATACATATATTATATATATATATAGATAATAATATTATATATGTTATTATTATTATATTGATTAATTAGTATTAATTATAATATTAATATTATAATACTTTTTTGTATTAATATAATATATATATATATATATATTATATTATATTATTAATATTATTATACTTTTTCTCCTTAGATAATACTTTTTTGCTTTAAAAAAATTATATTTCATTTGTTGTACATTTTTTGTGAAATTATTATTTATTCTCATAATATTTTGAATTGATTATGGTAATATTCTAACTATTTGTTTTGTTTGTTTCTCATATTACTATTTTTTCCTATAATATTTAAGACATTACTCTTCATTCATTGCAACTGACATCACTCTTGTAATATTTTATTGCATTTTTATTCTTGTAAAATGATTGCTATTTTTGTCAAATTTCGCTGTAGTGGTTGATTTTCAGTACTCTCTTTATTAGTGTATCGTATATGCCCTTCATGTGGTGTGTGTACATTTAGGTAGACCGAGGACCTGGTTGATGTTGATATATGAAGGCTGGGGGACCAAGTTAAAAGGTGGGATGGTTGGAGGACGTATGCATGCCAGGCTACTGTAATGCTTTGTTTCCACACACACATATCGCAGCAGACTCCCAAGAGACTCTACCCACCAAGCCTTCTCCAAGGAGGGAGCATATTAACTGCGTTTTATCCAACTCAAATCTATCATTCAGGTTGCGTAGTCCAGGTAGAGTAGAAAGAATAAAAGCAGCAAAGAAAGCCTTGCTCAAACGACGACGGGATGTGATATCAGTCTGATAAAGAGTCCTGTCAAACATAAGGAGAGGTCAAAAAAAGTCCAAAACGACGGTGCTCTGTCTAATTCAGCAAATTCCTGTTTCTCTGCACTCAAGACAAGTCAGTTTGTCTTGAGTGCAATTGACTGTCACCGTTTGAGTCCCTCAAGGTACAATCTACACTAATGCAACTATAAATCAAATTGTTGGACTCCAAAAGGTAACTGTTTGTAGCTTTTTTACGGACAAAAAGATACTGATATATTATGGTATGGTACACGAACACTTTTTCAAGACATTGACTGAATATAGGTGAGGATAGAAAAATTAAAAAAAAATGTCCTGAAATGGCAAAGTTACACAAAAAGGCACACATTGGTTCCACAAGACCAAAAATGTCCAATTGTAAACCGTTGAAATGCATTTTGTATCCCATATTTATAACATGGGGCTGCACGGTGGACGAGTGGTTAGCGCGCAGACCTCGCAGCCAGGAGACCAGGGTTCAATTCCACCCTCGGCCATCTCTGTGTGCAGGTTGCATGTTCTCCCCCGTGCGGGTGGGTTTTCTCCGGGTACTCCGGTTTCCTCCCACATTCCAAAAACATGCTAGGTTAATTAGCCACTCCAAATTGTCCATAGGTATGAATGTGAGTGTGAATGGTTGTTTGTCTATACTGTATGTGCCCTGTGATTGGCTGGCCACCAGTCCAGGGTGTACCCCGCCTCTCGCCCGAAGACAGCTGGGATAGGCTCCAGCACCCCCGGCGACCCTCGTGAGGATAAGCAGTAGAAAATGAATAAATGAATGAATATTTATAACATAAACAATACAATCTTTTATGTCAAAATTGGGAAGTTGGACTATCTTTCAAGTTGTAATTTTTATATTTGGCCACCAGATGGTGCAACTTTTCCCCTCATATGAAGCATGCAGCAAACAGACCTGATGATGAGTGTGTGCCTGTGTATGTTTATGTGTGTAAAAAAGTGTTTTTGTATGCAGTTGATTGCATTTTGGATGCACAGTGATTAGTGGTTAGTGCGCAGGCCACACAGCTAGGACACCCGCGTTCGAATCCACCGTCGGCCATCTCTGTGTGGAGTTTACATGTTCTCATGCGTGTGTTTTCTCCGGGTACTCCGGTTTCCTCCCACATTCCAAAAACATGCTAGGTTAATTGGCCACTCCAAATTGTCCATAGGTATGAATGTGAGTGTGAATGGTTGTTTGTCTATATGTGCCCTGTGATTGGCTGGCGACCAGTCGGAAGACAGCTGGGAGAGGCTCCGAAAATGAATGAATATAATAATAACAATAATTTTACAGGCTGCACGGCGAGTGGTTAGCGCGCAGGCCGGGTTCAATTCCACCCTCGGCTATTGCATTTTCATCTTGCATTTTGGTATTTTTTTTTACTCCCATACCATCCGCCTTTTTCTCTCCTTTGTTTATCCCTTTCTGTGAAAAGTGAATTTCAATAAAGTAGGATTTCTTTTATAAATCAATATAATAATAATAATAAATTGATAAATCAAAAGATTCATAGCATAGAAAACCAATTTACAACCTTCTAAATGTGATTTTAACATTATTAGAGCTTTCTCGATATGAAATAACAAACATTATTTAAGACTAAATCATGCTTGTGTGTTGCAATAAATGTTCCCGACATGTGGACAGGAAGCGACATTCAAGTTAAGACTGTTGAGTATAGGTAACTATAACTATATATAGGTAACTATGGCAGAGCACTGACAAGGAACATACAGTACGCTTACATTTATGGCTTCTGACCTTCTTGCTTTACCGTATTGTTGAGTACTTACAGTATGAAATCCCTGCAATAAGGACATCTAAGCCTGACAGCGCTAATGCACAACGACTGCTCCGGTCTCTCCCTGGAGGTAGCGCAGAAATGGTGGGTGGCAAATCTGACTGATGCTTTAGCCTTTAAGCCGTGGCTTTATCAAGGCCATCTCTCAGTACTACTCTCATCTTGCCTAAAAGATCACTCAATGTGCAGTAGTATCTACTGGTACTCAATTCTAGCCTTGGATCTCATGGGGCAGCATTGTGGTGCTCATTACCGCTAACTTCCTCTTCTGACATGGAAAGGGAAAAAAGAATTGAAAACACAGAGCAGAGAATTATTTCCTGGCACTGTCCAAAAGGAATGAGGCACTTCCTTTATGTTTCCATTACAGCAAAGTGCGGCATACCACTGTAGCAATCTTTCAAATATTATACCAAGATTAAACTAATATTTATTCATTCATTCATTTTCTACCGCTTATCCTCATGATGGTTGCGGGGGTGCTGGAGCCTATCCCAGCTGTCTTCAGGTGAGAGGCGGGGTACACGCTGGACTGGTGGCCAGCCAATCACAGGGCACATATAGACAAACAACCATTCACACTCTCATTCATACCTATGGACAATTTGGAGTGGCAAAAAGTGCCAAAATGCAAGATGAAAATGCAATGGCCGAGGGTGGAATTGAACCCGGGTCTGCTAGGTGTGTGGCCTGCACACTAACCACTCGCTATGCGGCCTGTGAAATTATTGTTATTATTATATTCATTCATTTTCGGAGCCTGTCCCAGCTGTCTTCGGATTGGTCACCAGCCAATCCCAGGGCACATATAGACAAACAACCATTCACACTCACATTCATACCTATGGACAATTTGGAGTGACCAATTAACCTAGCATGTTTTTGGAATGTGGGAGGAAACCGGAGTACCCGGAGAAAACCCACGCATGCACGGGGAGAACATGCAAACTCCACACAGAGATGCCCAAAAGGAGAATCGAACCCAGGATTCCCGATTTGACTACATGGCCACCGTGCCCATACAACATTATGATAACAAATTAATTTATTGCATATTTGAAGCTGCTATATGTAGGAAATAATAGTCCTATAGATAATAGTCCTATATAAATTATAGATTGAACTCAGGTCTCCAAGCTGTGAGGTCTGCGCGCTAACCACTCGACCGCCGTGCAGCCCGCAAATTCAGTCAATATCAAAAATATTGTTGGTTTTGATATCATGCTTAGAGTAAAGCTTGATATTTGTATAATATCGATACCCAGCCCTACATGAAGCACGTATAACATGTACGAGTTGCATGACGGAGGCTGAGTGGCATGTACTACATGTACTACATGTACTACATGGGTGTCATGAATCACAGTATCTTGTAAATCCTCTGATTTCCCTATGCCCTCTACGTGCTCAACAAATTTCCCCAAAATTGCTAGCACGTGGTGGCAACACATATGTCAGGATATAACTCCGGCTTAACATAGTGAAAAAAGTTCTACTCCTATTCTGTGTGGAAGTGGTACATTTTTGGCTTCTTAGTTTGTCCTTATTCCCCTCTATTTGAAGCCCTTTCTTAAATGAATGCTTAAAGCGGCAGGCGTCTTTTACATTAAGTACGTATTGCATTTTGATGTCACCAGGCTGGGAAATAATCAGCGCCCTGTCTCCACCATAACCAACAAGCCCATCAAAATCATCCACTTTTCATACTCTTCCTTGTCTCTCACCAAACGCAGGCATCATTATCATCACCACTGCTGCTCTATATGCTAGTAGAAGTATATTTCCAGCAGTGCGTTCTCCCGCGGCTGTGGCTACGTCTACATTTTTTTTTTAATTCCCCCTACGACGCCCTCATCATAGCGGTGGTTTGACCACCTGTGCTAGACGAGACGCACAGGTGGATTTTCCCTTCCTGCAACCCACAACACAGTGACGCTCGCTGGGCTGTACACCCCGTACTCTGGGGGGGCTGCTGCAAAAAAGTTTGGGAACCATTGCCACATAAAGTGCCATGGAAGGCCTATTAATTATTAGTAATAGTAGTAGTAGTAATAGATCATGATGAAGGTGTTTATAATGGTAATGGTAATGGTTTTATTTCATTTGAACATGCATCAGATTACAATTGAATGCATCACATAATCAGTTCCCAGTTCCACATGTCCAAAAGGAGTAGAAAGAAGCAAAGCTTATTAAATCCTACCCCTCCATCTGGTACTTTTACAATCAGTAACTGTTACATTTGTTCACTTCCTGCTTTCCATAATACAGTTTAAGTTTTTTTTCTGTTTTTTTTTTAATAATGTACCTCATACCGAAGTACTCGGTGATATGAGCATCCAATGCCATAATGGGTACCATAGTGCATGTCAATATAGTGATATATATAGCACATCATGACTGGTTCAAGACTCTTCATCCTTGTATTTAGCAAACATCAACTGCTTGTATTGTTTCTTGAATTGGCTCATCGTTGTGCATTGTTTGATTTCCTTACTCAATCCATTCCATAGTTTGATTCCACATACTGAAATGCTATGGCTAGCATAACGTAGTCCTAGCATAGAAGTGTTTCAAATGTACTTCTTCCCTGAGATCATATTTCTCCTCTCTTGTAGAGAAGTATTGGATGACATTTTTAGCTCATTGCTTATTTTTAGCCTTATGCATTATTTTAGCTGTTTGAAGATGAACTATATCAGCAAGTTGAAGTATTTGTGATAAGGAGTTAGTATGTTCTCTGTAGGCGGCATTATGAATTATCCTTACTGACCTTTTTTGCAGTACATTTAGCCAGTGAAGATTGCTTTTATAGTTATTAGCCCATATTTCCACACAATAAGTAAGATATGGTAGAACCAGAGAGCAATAAAGAGTGTGGAGTGATTTCTGATTGAGAACAAATTTTGCTTTGTTCAATATTGAAATATTTCTGGCCACCTTATGTTGTATATTTGTAATATGAGGTTTCCAGCTCATATTTTCATCTATTGTGATCCCCAGATGAAAATGATTGGATTTGTGCTCAATCGACTTATTTGGTTAAATGAACGTTAAATAAAATAGAAACACAACCACCTGACAAAAAACATTGAACAAAAAAAAGAGAGTAAATTGTCAGTAACAAAATGAGCAAATTGTGTTGGAAACACGAGTGCATCCTTGTCCACCTGATCCAAGGTAAACACAGCTGCACACACAAACACCTTGTGACAGTGACCAACTGGTTGGACCAGTTCGCTTTGGAAGTGTTCCCATAGCATCCAGTGTGTGGCAAATGGCATGCTGACTTGCCAGTTTACATGCACTCCGTAACAGTAGGGTGTCGTGATAACAAGTACAAATCATTTATTGAAGGGTTAGCGCGTGATAGTTCATGCGGGTCACGTGCTGGTGTCCATATTTGCTTCTTCATGCTCCCTTTGTATTTTATTATGGGTGTTTCACGGACAACGACAACTTCAAAACAACATATTAAACCCATTGCTGCACGCTTTTTTAATGTTCTATGCATGCTTGCTTTTCAGTTTCATGTTCTGTGTGTGTGTAAGCACATGTAGAACTCGTGCAGCTAGAATGCCAACAGTAATATTCCTTGACAGAGACCTGACCTGACACTTTTGACCTTTAATGCTAAAAGCAGCGCCATCCTCCGAGAGGCAGAGACGATCGCGGTGGAGAAGTGCTGACTTTACGAAGTAGCATCTTCAATCTCAACATTTCATTGAAATTAAATAGCCGCCCTTCAAGTACATTCTGTTATTTCAGCTAACCAGTCGGGAAAAGTATAGAACTCCGCATTTGTGGCGCCCCCTATAGGTTGCACTCAATATCACTAGCATACATGTAATAGAATTATCCTAGTTTTATCGTGATTAGATAAAAGGTCAGTGAGTTACTGTCCAGCCCGTGTCCTGCAAAGACATTGTGCTTGATGGCGGCCATGTTTTTCAACCAATCTTGCTGATATCAGATCCGTAAGGGTGTTTACCAAATTTGGTGGTAACTGAGCTAAGTGTCGGAAAAAATAATAGCCCGGTCTACACGGTGGGGTTGTTTGATGCTTGCTTCGACAGATTCTTACCTGACCCGATTGCTGCAAAACTTTGTAAACTGCGGCTGGTTAAGGTATATCAGTCGGGCATCTTCCTGGTCTGCTAGAGATGTCTTTTCTGACGTGTCCTCCGTCTTTTCATAACCTAAAAGGATGAGGAAAAAATGACAATTTAGAAAAACAGTATACAGGTATAAAGCAGAAAAGGTACAAAGTAGACAACACTAGTTTGTATGGACCAAATTCATATATGCTGCACTCATAATGTTGGTGTTGGTGTCGATACGGTGCATGGGCCAAGTATCTGGACATAAATGAAGCCCGGATGGGTAGTGAGTGCCGCTTCCCACCAGGTTCAACAGAGTGGGATGCAGGCAGCTACGAAAACCAAAAGAGTCTCAGTGGCGTTGGCAAAAAACATGAACAATCGTGTTTTTGTTCCCACTAGCAAACATTTTCATTTGAGGTGGAAAAAGGGCCCAAAGAAATCACAGAGGGACACCTGAGCCAGGTCTACAACTCCAGGATATTTACCTAACAAAAAATGGAAAAACAAAAAAAATGACTGCAAAATGTAAAACCTTTGCAAACGGTTTTGGGGAGGTGAGTTAAATTAGTGACATTAAATGAAATCATACTTTACTACAAAACAGCGGTTTAATATCGTTTCGGCGATATATCGCGATACTTCGTTCCACGATACTGTATCAATATTAAAAAGTAATGGTAATGGTTTTATTTCATTTGAACATGCATCAGATTACAATTGAATGCATCACATAATCAGTTCACAGTTCCACATGTCCAAAAGGAGTAGGAAGAAGCAAAGCTTATTAAATCCTACCCCTCCATCTGGTACTTTTACAATCACTAACTGTTACATTTGTTCACTTCCTGCTTTCCATAATACAGTTTAAGGTTGTTTTTTTGTTTTTTTAAATAATGCACCTCGTACTGAAGTATATGTGATATGACCATACAATGACATAATGAAAAGTATGATATGGATATTTTTAGGCATTTATCATAGACTGTATAGTGTAGTGTCACCCAAAATCAGGTGGGATAAGCTCCAGCTTACCTGTAACTATAATGAGGACATGTAGTACAGAAAATGGATTTTTAATTTATGGATCACATTTTTAACTTATCTTTTATACATTTTAATAAATTTTTGTTTTTGTGTTACTACCCCAACCTCCCATAAGTGGGTCAAAAATGACCCGGTCAGGTTGTTTTCTTGAAATATCTTTGTAATGAAAAATTGTTATCATTTCTTATTCCAGGTATTCCTCAAAAATCATATTTTTGATATCATGCCATTGACATTTTTAACTTACCTTTATGCAACACACAATGGATCCTCACATTTTCTATTGTTGTATGGAGTCATTTACTTTTTCAAAGATGGTAAAAAAATGAAGATGTTTCGAACATGAAATCATTCTTGTGTGGTCTTAAATATAATACTAAATATCATACAAGTGATTATTCCTAACCAAAATGGCAAAATTGTCATAAAAAGGCATTGATTCTAGTATGGGTGATTTTTGAGCCACTTATGGAAGAGTGGAGGGTCCAGTCACTCGTGCATCTAAGGGTTAAATATTAGTATAGGTTTGACCAATTCTATTTCCATGACGTCTTACGAGGAAAATATTTGCGCAATCCAAACGAATGAAAGGTCAAACAGCCTTCTGGAAAGTATTGTTCTGGAATCCCACCTCCTCCTATATGCTGGTGGTGTCAGGTGATCCAAGGACAAGGACAGGCCCAGCTTAGCTTCCACAAGCGCACAAAGAAACGTGCACATAAGTTTCAAACGGAAGGAGAGAACCCATCCGAGACGTGTCACTCTTGCCTCTCTGATCCTGACTAACTCTCGCCTTACCGCTTTCACTTTCTCTCCGGCGTTACACAAACCCTGAATCTTACTTTACACCTCTTGTTATTTTAATGATCCTCTCAGCTGCACTGAAGAGGATTTAGCCAGGAGTGACAGGCAGGCGCTCCACCATCTTCGCCCTGCATGTGCTTCAGGGGCTAAAAATAGCCCCCCCCCCCCCCCTCGTAGTCATCTGGTCACTAGGGGATACACGGGTCGGCTATACAGCTTCGTTACGCAAGAGCCCACCCAGACGTCAGTTCAGCGCAGGTGATTTATTGGATTAGCGTGGTGACAAAAGGACTGGGACGGTCATACTTGGCGGGGGGGGGGGGGGGGGGGGGGCTGCACTGTATGTGTGATGTAGCTTTAAATGTCTCACGCACTGTTACTATATGAATAAACTAGAACAGCCGAGGTTGTGCACCACAATCAAACATTATTGAATAGACACATTTGTGTACTAGTAAAGTGTTTTTAATCCAGAATAAAATGCTCAATGGTCAAACAATAATTTGTGAAGCAAAGGTGAGAAAAATCCACAGAGAAATGGAAGCGCTAGATTTTGTAGCTTGTGCAAAATCAGCACTCGGTATTGGATCTAATGGGTGGTGTTTCATTGTGACCACTTCAAATTGTCACAGCAATGTGATTCACTCACCTGTGCCATCATTTGATTTGCTGCCGCTAATAAAATACTTGTTTAGGAGGCACTGGTTCATCACTTTTTGCTGTTTTCCTTCACAAGTTGTTGAAGAATTAGACCATGTTGGCAGGGACGCCATGATAGATGTTTTCCTAGTAAAACCATCGCTGATTGGTTGATCGAGAACAAGAACGGGTGTGGGGGTAAAATGCGGACGGTGGACTACGGTCTAAATCAGGGGTGCTCACACTTTTTCAGCATGCGAGCTACTTTTAAAATGACCGAGTCAAAATGATCTACCCACTACAAAAATGCAAAACATCTATTTATTTTCAAATGTATTGAGGATTATTTGTACGTACAATGTATGTTGATGTACCTTACATAACCAAATGAGCCAATATTGCAAAACACACATAATTAACTATTAACATTTTTTGTAATTACCTGAGTTTACTTTGATGACTTGCACTGAATTGAACCAGCCAGGAATGCATAGTCCGGATAGTAGCTGCTGATAGCCAGGTTAGCCAGGATAGCCAGGTTAGCCAGGCAAACGCACTTCGAAAAAGACATTGTGAAAAAAAAAGTCCACCTCCCATTCCGTATGGAAGTGATATGTTTTTGCCTTTTTACTTGGTCCAGCTCCTTCACTCATTTTAGTGACCATAAACTTTAGCGAGGGCTTAAAATCTGACGCAATTCGCCGACTAGCTTAGCACTTTGCATCGTTGTTTACGCATGAGCGGTGACCTAAAGGTCAAAATTCAGGTGTCATCTGACTGGTTGTCCTGTATGTCAATCAAGTAACGGGGATGGATGATAGGCTGACATCGTAAGTTCTGCTGCACTTAGAGACGTTGTTTGATTTGATTGGTCACCCGAAGTGCAACATTCAGTTGTCATCTGAATGGCTGCCCTGTATATCAATCAAGTGACGGCATTGATGCTAGGATGATTTTTTTTTTATGTCACGCCGCGATCGACCAGTACCACCTCCGCGATCGACCGGTAGATCGCGATCGACTTAATGAGCACCCCTGGTCTAAATAAACCAAGTGCTGATTTTGCACAATCTACAAAATCTAGCGCTTCCATTTGTGTATTTTTCTCACCTTTGCTTCACAAATTATTGTTTGACCATTGAGCATTTTTTCCTGGATTAAAAACACTTTACTAGTACACAAATGCATCTATTCAATAATGTTTCATTGTGGTGCACAACTTAATAAACAATATCACTGCTTACTACGACTACCATGTGTAAGGTAGTATGGCACGCCATGTTAACATACGTTTCAGACATTCCTCCAAATACAATGCATCAGTACTATTATCTGATGAATTATCAGCATATATTGATGCTAAATATATTCAACATTTTCATTTCATTTTACATGGGGCAAGTTGGGGCAAGTAGTTCTCACCTTAAGGATTCCCCATGGGCAAGTCATTTTTGTTTTTAATGTAGAGCCCTGATGGTCGTGACACAGGAATATTTTTCAGGAGGCGGTTTTGCTGAAAGGTCCCTTCTTATGTTCATTCATTCATTCATTTTCTACCGCTTTTCCTCACGCGGTCGCGGGGGTGCTGGAGCCTATCCCAGCTGTCTTCGGGCGTAAGGCGGGGTACACCCTGGACTGGTCGCCAGCCAATCACAGGGCACATATAGACAAACAACCATTCACACTCACATTCATACCTATGGACAATTTGGAGTCGCCAATTAACCTTTTTGGAATGTGGGAGGAAACCGGAGAAAACCCACGCACGGGGACAACATGCAAACTCCACACAGAGATGCCCGAGGGTGGGATTGAACCCTGGTCTCCTAGCTGTGAGGTCTGCGCGCTAACCCCTAGACCACCGTGCCGCCCCCCTTCTTATGTTAAAAAAGTCTAAATAAAAAGCAGACTTCACTACGCTATTAATATACAGCCATGGTGCTTTGCCAACTAGCTGCCGGTCTACAGAATTTCAATACACACTTCCAATACATTATAGTGGGAGCACTAAAAGTGTTGATAAATAAGCTCTGTATCGATAATCAATCAATTTAAGACATCTCAGCCATAGTGCAGCAGTAAACAGTAAAACAAGGGTGCTGGCATTTTATCGATTCAGCCAACCATATCACAGCCTGCTCTGTGTCTACAAGCGGGAGCTTATCTGTTCCCAACCTCATTCCCCAACTGTCACTGGCACACATTCCGAGATGCAAGATGGAAATGCTTATGTGTGGCATTTTTGTCGCGCTGAAGAAGTATCAAAACAAAGAATGATGAGGAGTTCCAAAAGTAAGCGAGTGAGTCGATCGTTTTCAGTCGGAGCACTCATGAGAAGGCTCCGGTGTTACTCACACAGTCGACATTATGTCAATAATCACAGATTTGAGGTGAAAGTCAAGTTTGGTTGATCAAGGCATTAGTGTCCACACACACGAATGAAATGAGCGAGCTGGCGTGGCGTCAAAGAGCAGCCGGAGAGGCTTTAAGCGGGAAAGCCTGGCCAAGACTGTGATTGATGTTGTGTCTCTGTGTTGTGAATGAGCCCCCGTCGGTGCTCCGGAGTGTGTGTGTGTGTGTGTGTGTGTGTGTGTGTGTGTGTGTTCCCCTGCCAGGTACTGCATTGCACCAGTTGCGGCTGCCATTGCTGCTGCTTAACTCGCTTTTACAGACTTTGCTGTTCAGCTTTCAGGTAAAGCGTCACATTATATTAAGCCTGTAAGAACTCTTTACTAATGCAGTTAGTGTCCCCCCGAGGTTTACAGCTTTTGGGGAGCAGCTATCGGGGGGGTGTTCCAGACATAGACACAAGCGTAGAATGACTTCAAGAGAAGCACTGACGCAATCTTATGGCCACCGGATGGGCTTGTTTTCCTACAGCTACTATATTGACATGAGTTTAAAGGCCGTATAGTCCGACATGGTTCTGTGCTAAAAATAGACCCTCATCAGTATCCAGCCTGCAGAGGGCTTTACGGTACGGAATCTCCCTGGCTGAAAATAACCACTTCCTAATCACTGTGGATAATGTGCTGAGCCATGGAGGTCCGTGTAGGAGCTTCTCCTTACTGTCCCTTTGGTGTATCGCTGTGCCTTTTTTTTTCCACTGCACTAATTTCATTAGCTGCAACCGCTCATCAATAAAGAAGAGCAAGAATGGGAGGTCCGATGTAGCAAGGTGGCCGTTTAGACGAGAGAAAAAAGGGAAGGAACAACAAGTGGGACTTAGAAAGCAAGAGGGGAAGCCTCTGGAGGAAGGCTCAATGCCAGCCAGTGTCGTAAGATGTTTGCGTGCAGGCGGTGTGTGAGGACTATCGCTTGTGTCAGCCAACAGACAACAGAGAGGAACTGGAGTCTCGAGGGGGCCAATATTTAGGGAGAAGGTGCCCAGTGGGAAAATAGTGAGCCAGCAAATAACATATGCTGGTCTTCTTGTGTCTACATGGCAGAATATCCTGAGGTGAGCTGAAAAGTAACTAGAGTATCTCACATTTAAGCAACCTATTTTAGAAGGATCGACCAATACATCGGCGGGCCGATATTTGCGTTCTTTACTTGAATCGGTATCGCCGATGTTTTCTTTCTTCTTATGTCTGCTTATGAGAGGTCTTTATCGTGCACAACACCAACTTTAATGATGAGAGAAAGGTTTTATATATCATACTCAATTGTGTCAGTGTGATGTGTTTGTGTGTGTGTGTGGAGGCGGTTGGGGGCGGGGGGTGCGCGTCACACTGCGGAGGAGCAGTCATCACATCGATGCTAGATAGAACTTGAACTACGACAGAAATGTTTTGCACATGGTGGAATATTTATTCCTTTTAAAGTTGATAATTATAGGTTATCACATGGTTTGTCTGGTATCAGGCCAGGTATCACGCCCCCAAGTATCAGTATCAGTCAGTATGATACCAGACAAACCATGTGATCATCTTATTATCACATACTATTTAATCATGAGCTTATTATCACGTACTATTTAATCAAAAGACTATTTTGTTTCCAGAAAATTTTCATTTTATTACATGTATTATATGTAAACAGTGTAAACACAATAATTGCAAAAATATTTCAACATTAATATTTTATCAACAGTCTTATCTTATCAATGTGTGACAATTAAAGTTCCATGAATCAAGTTTGGGTTTTTTGGTGACTGGAGAAGCACTAGGAATATTTATAGTGTATGTTCATGCTCGTGTGCTGTTCTCTGATTGGTTGTTTCACGGGCACGATACCAGAGCAGCGCGCTCTGAGTGGACAGCTACGGGGGCTGATACTGGACATGGTTAAACTCTATATTTTATCAGTATCACTGCCCTGGGCTTTGACACAGTATCATTTGGGCCTTTTCCCGTATCATTCATGGGCGCTTTCTAGGGTACAGGGCCAATGAATACTGTAGTATGTGATAATGCCGTTTAAATGTGTGTTTAAAAAAGCTGAATCCTACTGTGTTCAGTGTTTACATTTCAAGAAATATTTGTTTAAAATTTAGACCTGTAATATTTGTTATCATTGTCGTTTTTTCATATAAATTGAGGGAGCAAAAGCAGTATCAGCTACAAATATCGGCCCAAGCAAAATCGGCCATCGGTATCGGCCCCAAAAAAAACATATCGGTCGATCCCTACTATTTTATTACAGTATAATTTCTCAATGAACAAAGCTTTAAAAAGCAGTGTCCTTTGGGAAGATATAACAAAATGGTGAAATGTGATGGGTGTCAGATACTGTAAGACTACTTGAAGGATAATCCCCTTTTTGTGGCGCATCATGGGCAGATCAAACAGGTGAAAGAGCAAACCATCCGCGTGTAAGATTTATGACGTCTTGGGTGATAATGCATTAGCGCAGGTCAGGCCAAAATGGTGGGGGTGGGAAGTGATGGCTGCCACGGCCGTCAACACGAGCAAGATGAAATGGCAGCCGTGACAGCGACAATGACGACCTTATACTCCACCGTATTAGCAGTCAATGCTACATTCCTAACTTGTCAGACTTTTATACAGTCGTCCCTCAGCTACATCGCTGACTGAATACTTTATCGCAATTTTTGTATTCATTCATTGCGGTTTTGTGGTTGGATATAATTTAAGAAAATTCTACAAATTGATGAATTGAATTGAATGTAATTGTTTGCTGATAATCACTAGCATGTACCCGGTTGATGGAGGCATATCGCTATGCAGCTCTGAGCAGTGGCGGTTTACGAGCCAACCATCAACCCTTGACAAATTAGGTGTGGTCTGAAGTCCCCCGCTGGGATCCAATACCAGGAAAGAAGCAGGGTAGGGCTCCTGTGAAATACAGTACCACCTCCCCGACTAAGACCCAGTGAGCAAAAAGATCCATATGGAGCAATTCCCAATGTTCTGCCAGACTCCAATGTATCTGCCGCGATGGAGAACAAAGCACTAATGACCGCAAGTCAGCTGGTCAATAAAGTTTCGACGAGGCCGCACGTGATCTGGCGAGAACGAGGCTGCCACAGGATTCATTCAATAACAATAATAATACTGGGAGGGGGGCACCTGGGGCAAGTTGGTGTGATGCAACAAAAACATGTAAGATCAACTTCTACCTACTCCTTTTTGGACATGTTGACTCAGGCAAGTGTAAACATGTGATGGTCAAAATAGACTCAACCAGTACCAAGTGAGGATCTGTGAGTCTGAATGTAAAACAACATTGTTTGAGGGTCTTACTCAATCCATTCCATAGTTTGATTCCATATACTGAAAAGCTATGGCTTTTAAATATTAATTTCATTAAAGATTAGTTGGCGGCACGGCGGTGGAGTGGTTAGCGCGCAGGCCTCACAGCTAGGAGATCAGAGTCCAATTCCACCCTCGGCCATCTCTGTGTGGAGTTTGCATGTTCTCCCCGTGCATGCGTGGGTTTTCTCCGGGTACTCCGGTTTCCTCCCACATTCCAAAAACATGCTAGGTTAATTGGCCACTCCAAATTGTCCATAGGTATGAATGTGAGTGTGAATGGTTGTTTGTCTATATGTGCCCTGTGATTGGCTGGCCACCAGTCCAGGGTGTACCCCGCCTCTCACCCGAAGAGAGCTGGGATAGGCTCCAGCACCCACCGCGACCCTCGTGAGGAAAAGCGGAAGAAGATGAAAGAATGGATGAATTTTAATAATCATTCAAGCTGTTTACACAAAAGCTAAGCAACTTTAAATTTTGGCATTTTGTTACTTCACTATAACCAAAACAAACGAAACCTTAAAACCGAAGTGCGTACCAAATACCATGCGTACCATTACACGCCTAGCAGATATCTGGGAAACAGGATCCACATTTGGCATCTTTTGCATCTCTCAAGTATCATTTTTATCTGCCACTGAAGAAAGATTCTCCCATTATTCTTTTATGCCGGATAAATATTTCAGCAGACAGAGCAGCCACAGTCTATTCATAGGAATCCCAGTCCAGACATGAAGACCTCCGTCCCCCCCACCATACCGTCATCATCACCATTTGTGAATGGTGGGTTAAGAGCTGCAGGAGGGGTATAAATACTGCCTCAATTTAAGCTACAGCAACATGGATAAGTCGCTTATCAGATCACAATGCTGTAACCGGCCCTTGCAGCAACAACAGGGCAGCTGTGGGATTAATCTCCCTCTACCATAGGCTCAGCGGGCTTCGGCGGGATGGCCGAGGGAGATGAGATGACACGGCCAGCTGGGGCTATCTGTGACATCACGGAGGCCGGCCCGCCTCAGATTAGCATGAGAGCGTGGACGGGAGGCTTTCCAGCAACTTTATGAATGGTCAATGCCGGGGAGGGGATGGGAGGGGCAGACGAGGCAGAAACAGACAGTGGATTGTTATTGATGCTCTTGGCTTACTGTAACCTTACTGTAACCGTAATATAAAGTAGCCAGTCATTAGTTCTCTCAGCCATGTCCACTGATAAACAATATGAGTGCACAGTCTAATGTGGAGGCTGTGAATACATTGTGTTTAATGCTAGTCTATTATACTAGTCTCATAAAAATGTTTTTGGGAACATGTCCATTTGTGTGTCTGTAGCTTTAATGCTAATGAGATGTGTCTTGCCATGAGAAGAACTGTATAAAAACAGAATTAACATACAGCTCCCATATCTGTAGATGACTAACAGATGGCTGAGCACCAGGCTTTAATTTAGGATGTGTAGCGAAGCCTGCTTTTATCAAAGATTGTGGCATATAATATTGTAAATACTGCAAGCTAAGCTAACACTAGCTTGGTTATTTTTGTTAAAATGTTATAATGCCACCATGCCTCATGCCCGAAGACAACTGGGATAGGCTCCAGCACCCAGCGACCCTCGTGAGGATAAGCCGTAGAAAATAATTGTGCCCGGAGTGGGGAACATGTCGATTTGTGTGTCTGTAGCTTTAATGCTAATGAGATGTGTCTTGCCATGAGTGCGAGTCTCTCCAAGAAGAACTGTATAAAAATGGAATTAACGTACAGCTCCCATATCTGTAGATGACTAATAGATGGCTGAGCACCAGGCTTTAATTTAGGATGTGTAAGCGAAGCCTGCTTTTATGAAAGATTGTGGCATATAATACTGTAAATACTGCAACCTAAGCTAACACTAGCTTGGTTATTTTTGTTAAAATGTTATAATGCCACCACGCATCTCGCCCGAAGACAGCTGGGATAGGCTCCAGCGACCCTTGTGAGGATAAGCGGTAGAAAATAATTGTGCCTGGAGTGCTTCGGCCCGAGCTACATGCGCTCCCAGGTACACCTCAATCCAAGGTACTTGGATTGGGAGGTTCACTATTTTGTCCGCGGGGTGAACCCTTCCCCTTGGATCTACGCATAGTTGTGGTTGCTAGGCAACGCCTTGTCAACACCGACCGTTGCTAGCTAGCCATCAGCTAGCCACCAGCTAGTATAGCCACCAGCTAGTATAGCCACCAGCTTGCTAGCCACCAGCTAGCTAGCCACAAGCTCTGGCTTTGCCGCCAGAGTTTTTAAGTTTTTGTCCATCCTTGTCAACACCGACCGTTGCTAATGAATGAATTAACGTTATAATGCCATACATGTACATTTGATCAAGCAATCAGCAACCACTAGAGCACCTGCTTTTGTTGCAATATTTTTGACCTGTCCATCCAGAGACAAGGACAGGTACTTAAAATATTCCAAAAGTTATCAAATAAAGGACAGTGAGTTAATCTTGTGGCGCGGACTGCCCACCTGCCAGGTGACGACACCTTTCCATCTGACCTCCGCCTGACCTCCATTCCGCAGAGACACGACCACATGAGTGCACATGCAGGCTTGAGGCAGTAGTCCTGCTGCTCATGTGGAAGGTGCACAGACAGCACAATTAACACTTAAGTCCATCAGCAGAGAGAGTGAGGAACTTTCGGGCTGTCGCCAACCGGATTGCTGATTTCTAACATTGAATGCAACAAAAAGTATGATTTTAAAATCATACTTTGCTTCTTTTAAAAGTAAACAGATGCTGAAAAAGCAGCCATGAACTAAAACAGTCATTTGGTCATTGGATGGCTTTTATCCTCAAACAGCTTACCTGCCGATCGCCACTTTAGTGTCAATTGTGAGAGAGGATTTGGCAGATAAGCGTGCGAGCCAACGCCGCCATCTGCGTTGCTTTAACACGCACGGCCTCTGTCAATCACCTTTAAAGGAGCAGCAGCAGGTATTGACAATCAATAGTCGGGAATATCGTATGACCGCGTACCATTCAGCAATCTATGTAAAAAAACAAGAATTTTATGGACACATTTTACACATGTGGATTTCCCACAATGTGGACCAAATGCTACAAGTTGCCCATTCATTAGCAAACTTAGCAAACTAAAAATGAAAAAACCCACAATAACGGAGGTGCAGACAGGCCGGTGGGGCAGTACGGGGCAGTGTGGGGCAGTGCGGGGCAGTGTGGGGCAGTGCGGGACAGTGCGGCACGTGGTGGGCAAGGCTCTGAAGTGTGCGCTGATGGACAGGCGGCTGACGGATTAGGCTTTAAGCCCGGTAGAGAGGGTTGCCCTCTCTAGATGGGAGGCCTGCCTGGCGCACTGCGTTGATTAAAAAATAAAGGACACTCCTGACAGTCGGTGTCAACAGTTTGTGTGGTTTGTTTTTTTGGAGCAGCAGCAGTGGCAGCATCAATTTTCTGTTGAAGCCATATTAGTGCTGAATTATTTAGCTTTCTTCCAGTAGAATGCGTAGGTCTCCGGTAACAATAACAAAAAACATCTTTGTTGTGCTGCTGAAGACGGATGACAAATTGCCTTGTAATTAGCAGCTAAAAAGGTGGCCTAAAAGCAAGTTTACATGCAAACGCTTGTGAACACCTCAGTGCTTAATGACAACATGAGGTGCACTTGCACCATTTAATAAGGTCCACTAACAGGCTTTTCTAACATGTTTAGCAGGGATGTCCCTTCCGATCCAATATGATATTCATTCATTCATTTTCTACCGCTTTTTCGCGGGGGGTGCTGGAGCCTATCCCAGCTGTCTTGGGGCGACAAGCGGGGTACACCCTGGACTGGTGGCCAGCCAATCACAAGGCACATATAGACAAATTCACACTCACATTCATACCTACGGACAATTTGGAGTCGCCAATTAACCTAGCATGTTTTTGGAATGTGGGAGGAAACCGGAGTACCCGGAGAAAACCCACGCATGCACGGGGAGAACATGCAAACTCCACACAGAGATGCCCGAGGGTGGAATTGAACCTTGGTCTCCTAGCTGTGAGGTCTGCGCACTAACCACTCGACCGCCGTGCCGCCCCAATATGAACGGTTAGCACAACAATGTGACAATGAGATAAAGCACTGAATTGCCTCCAGCACATAAAACATCTCCATGTGGATCCCATTGTGATAAATCAGATAATATAATTTAAATACAACAAAACATTGTGACTCACAGCCATGTGACATTTGAGCATCAAAACACTTGAGATGTGTTAACTGTTCCCTTTCAACCAACAATATACAGTATAGTATATAGACAAACAATCATTCACATTCATACCAATTAACCGAATATGCATGTCTTTGGAATGTAGGAGGAAACCGGAACATGTTTACGTGGAGAAAACCCACGTAAACATGTGGAGAACATTCCCACACAGAGATGCCCAAGCGTTGATTCAACCTCAGGTTTCCTGACTGTGTGGCTACTCCAAATTCCCCATAAGACAGCCCACACGTCCTGAATGAGGTGAACCTTTTTGAGGATTGTGGATCTCTCATAGTCTCTCGAGGTAGTCTCTCTGTAGCAGGGCTACTGCCATTCCATCTCATAAACATGGTTGATACCGTCTTTATACTGCAACCTTTATACTGTCTTTTTCGCTGTTCACTCACGCTCAGCCTCTCCTCCTCTGTATCTCCATGGGGATCTCTGATTGCTCCGCATAGCAAAGGGGTGCTCAAAGCTAACAGCTCCTCCCGAGTGTAAACAAGGAGAAAGAGGCAAGCTATGAATGTAACAAGATGAACATCTAAGGCAGGGGTCTCAAACTCAGTTTACCTGGGGGCCACCGGAGCTAGGTTCTGGGTGAAGCCGGGCCGCATCAGGTTTTCAAAAAAAAAAAAAACGCATTTATTAAAAAGTGGAAAAAAATCAATTAAAAAACTATATTCAATGCTTTTGCTTCTGCTATACCCTACACTTTTTCAGTACTTTGGTTCCGCTTTTCCACACCAAAATATCTGATAAAGCATTCCACTGTTCTCAAATATCTTCATTTTTATTTTTCTATACACAAAATAACATTAAAAAAAATAAATAAACAAATTAAGAATAAAGACAATAAATCAATCAATCAGTCATAAATAAGTAAAATTATAATAAAAAAGCAAATACGAAAAACGTAAGAAACCACATACAGTTGGTAGAGAAATTATTTTTTTCAGATTCAAATGTACAGTATTAACAGTTATTTAACCTTTACCATGAACATTAATGAAACTTAATAATTTGACCCAATTAGCAGGTTAGCATGGTACTCAGTTCCATCTGGGAGCAGCGTGGTAACTTTACCAACATATTTGATGAGATGCTTTATCTTGACGTGTATTTTCCGTTTTATTCCAAATCAGTTCCTGCATTTATCATATAGCGTCATAAGCCTTTAGCTTCATTGCTAATCCAAAGCAAAACAGGGTAGGGTAACAGGGTAGGGTAACAGGGTAGGGCAAAATCATGTTAATTTTGTCCGGTGTGCACACAGCTTTAAGCTGTCCTTTCAACATTAAACTTTGGTATCGAGGTGGGGGCCTCAAACTAGCGTCTCACGGGCGGCATTTGGCCCACGGGCCATAGGTTTGAGACCCCTTATCTAAGGGGTCGGTATGGCACGAAAACGAATAAGAAAGTAAGAAATGAAGCACTATTAAACACAAAAAAATGCTTGCATTTGGGCATATATTGCCCAGCCCTGAGCCAAAGCAAACAAACCAAAAAAACTTGAGCCTGCAGTCATCACACCAGCTGAGAGAAACAAACACAGTGCAATCAGCTGTATGGACCGTATGACATGCTATTGATCCCTGCGGATAAGTTATTGCTCCTGTCCACAGAGTGTGGAGGTCAAGGTAAGACACAAAACACATGAAGCACATCATAAAACACACAACGTCTGCAGTATAGTATGAGTCCAATTTCGTGAAAAACACACATCAGTCTAAACAATTACTTTATGGATGCACCTTTACTAGCATCTTTTGCAAGAGGATGCAGTGGAAAGTTACTGGTGCAGTGAAGGGTCGCAGAGAGAAAGACACAATAGGTGGATTGTATGTCTGTGTGTGTATGTCTGTGTGTGTGTGTGTGTGTGTGTGTGTGTAGCAGACACTTGTTAGTGTGCTGTCAGCCTTGAGCTGGACTATGTGGACAGGCTAGCCAGTGTTTGCATGTCATGTACTCTTATTATTACATTCTCTGCAATAATCACATCACATAGCCATTTTGCTCATTTTCACTCTTGAGAAAGCTTTCTCTCATGACGTCTTCATCACCCCACAAAATAATGTCTTTCATGCATTATTCATTTAACAAAACCATTTGTCTCATGTCCTCACCACTATATATAATTGTTTCTCTCATGTCATAGATCTTATAGCTTCATTAGATCACATAATTCTGTCTCATGTCCTAATCACATCACAAAAACATCTTTTTTATTACCACCAAAAATTGTTTCACAAATGTTTCCATCACATCACGAACAGATTTTACTCATGTCCTCATTACCACCTAGAATTGTTTCTCTCGTGTCGTCATCACTCCTCAAAATCTAAATATATTTGTATTAATCGCATCATAAAGACAGCACGGCGGCTGAGTTGTTAGCGTGCAGGCCACACAACTAGGGGTTCGATCCCACCCTCTGCCATGTCTGCGTGGAGTTTGAACGTTCTCTCCGTGCATGTGTGGTTTTTCCTCCGATTTCCTCCCACATTCCAAAAACATGCTAGGTTAATTGGCCACTCCAAATTGTCCATATGAATGTGAGTGTGAATGGTTGTTTGTCTATATGTGCCCTGTGATTGGCTCATCAATCACAAAATCCTCTTGCCAGAGAATTGTTTCTCTCGTGTCACAAAAAAACATCACCATGTCACCTTTTCCTCAAAGAACAATGTCCCTGATGTTCTATCCTAAAAATGATCTATCTTGTATTGACAAACAATTTCTCTCATGTCCTCATTACATCAAAATTCGGTCACATCTGTATATAATAAAGGTTCTAATAATGATTCAATTCATATCCTGATTCATGGTTGCAGATACAATTCAGGGATGATATGATTCAAAACAATTGAGTAACGTTTTAGCTAAAAATTCAACCAGTGTGACCAGTGTGAAATAAATACCTGGATACTGGACAGTGCAGGTAACTTTCATAGATTCCTGTGTTTTTTTGTAAAGGAATGAGGGCTAAGTAAGTAAGTAAGTAAGTAAACCACAATTAATCACATTTTATTTGAATACAGTGCAACCAGCATTTCAGGTTGAATTAATAATGAATTAATTAACAGGTTGAATTAAATCAAGTCTGATCTACATGACTTGAACTTCAATTTGATACCTCATTCACTTGTCTATTATATTCTGTAGTATTCACATAACAACAAATTACCTATTCATACCTATCATTATTTCATTTATGTAATGGTTTCTCATGTCCTCATCACATTACACAATGATTTCTTATTTATAAAGTATCATACATATTACTCTCTGTGTAATAAATAATAACACAAAATATTTCATCTTGTGTTGTCATCACATAATTTTTCTTGTGTATTTATCACATCACATCACCTTTGACATAATGCTTTCTCTCATGTCCACCCTTTCTATGTGAACTACTTCTCTCATGTCCTCATCGCACGACAAAACCATTTTGCTCATGGATCTTTGAGTTCAGATCATGAAAGATGGAAGAAAAACCGAAATGTGTATCATGTACGTATCATGTATTGCCACTCAGGTCCTCATCACATCACAAATCTATGTCTATCATCACTTCTCATCATGCCACAAAATGATTTGTTTCATGTTCTCATCAACTCCCGCAACATGTCCTCTTCACCATCTACAATTATCTCATGTTCTCATTGCGCGTCATGAACTTTTTTCTCATGCCCTCATCGCCACCAACATTTCTTTCTCTCATGTCCTCATCACTTCACAGAATTTCTCTCATTTTTCACCAGCTATAGTTGTTTCTCGCATTTCCTTGTCACGCCACAGACCTATGGCATCATCACATCACAAAATTATTTTTCTCATGTTCTCATCACATTTTCTCTCCTATCCTCAACACCACAGGGAATGGTTTCCATCATATCGCCACCTCCAAGAACATTCTTTCTCATCTGTGCATCATCACCTACACTATTCTCATCACAACCTAGAATTGTTACTCATGTTCTCATCAGGTCCATCACCCCTTTTTGTTTCTCATCGGTCCTCATCCCATCACATACATCCCTGATGTCCTCGTCACATGACAGAATTACTTATTTTTATGTTTTTAACGTTTTTTTTTATGACTTCTCATATTCTCATCACCACAAATAATAGTTCCTCCCACATCACATTCTCTCATAACAAGTCATGCCTTCCTCACTTTTTGTCTCACGTTTTCGACACCGCCTAGTATCATGTCTGCATGTCCACATGATAATAGTTTAATACTGTATTTCATCACCACCTCCAATTCTCTCTCCCAAAAGTAAGAGAAAACTACCCCGATGTTGTGCATGAGAGTGAGTGGATGCTTGTTGGTGTGCTGTCGGGCTTGAGGTGCAGGGGATGCTTTGCTGGCGGTGTGATGGGCATCCCCCGTCTGCATGGGCAAGAACCAGGTCAGATGGATGCTACATTTGTTTCACTTCAAGAGGCATCACTTCACAGACAGCGAAACAATGAGGATGTGTTTTTGAAGATAAAGACGGCATCTTCCGGTTTAGATGGTGTGCAGTAAGTCGTGTTAAAGGTGACAGGTGTTCAAGAGAAATGCATGATATAATGAAGCAATATGGCATCCACTCTTGGAGACTTTTTTTTAATCTTGGGGGACACGTTAGTACATTTCACTCGGCAGGAAATAAGCACCGTTTCAACACAATGCATGACGCAGAGTTTCAGGAGAAATACACGTACCGTCTGCACGAGTTCGAAGATCCGACATGGTTCTCTGGACGGGCGGCATCTCCACACACTATGCCGGGCGACGGCACCTGTCAAGCGGCCGCGGCTGGTTAGTAGAGCCGCCACTGACAGCCGCTTCTTCTCAGTGTAGTTTTAAAAAAAAACTGGGCCTCAAAATCCTCTACCACGCAGCTTGTTTGTTCCTAACGTGGGCGTGGGAAGGCAAGGCAGACAGCCTTCAGTTCCTGGTATCCGGGAAGGAGACGTGCTCATGAGTCCGACCGCATCCCGGTGGTCACACGGCGGATCTCCTCTGTGTTCCCGCCGCGGTGCGACCAGAGTGAACCTGCCGTAAAGTGAGGCAGAGGGGGGCGGGAGTGTGGTTGCTTTATGGACTGTACCATTCGCAGCCGCAATGGGGGGGAACAAATATTGACCGGAGGTGAAGACTGTGGCGGGAAATGTTTCAATTTGTCACATAGGTGCTGATTAGATTTATTGAAACTTTCTGACTCTGTATGACTGATCCCTTTTTTAATAAAAAAATGAGGATTCGTTTATAAAGTGTTATTTATATTTGAGCCACCCCTCCAAAGTTGCGATTGTGTACATTATATTGAGGCAACCACAATACAGTAGTAGAGTGGATGGCAGTTGTTTTTCAATCAATCGTACGTATTTTTTCATGCATCATAACATATATAACAAACCGAACACACAAAAAATATATATTACAATTTTCGAATACAAATACCATGCAGTGCTTTGTTGTATTGGAATATTAATATATGGTATACTATATAATATGTACTTAAATAATCACTGTACTCTTTACTGTATTTATAAATTATCATACATATTACTAAGTAATAACTAAGTAAGTAATATTACTAAGTAATAACACAAAATATTTCATCTTGTGTTGTCATCACATTATTTTTCTTGTGTATTTATCACATCACCTTTGACATAATGCTTTCTCTCATGTCCACCCTTTCTATGTGAACCACTTCTCTCATGTCCTCATTGCATGACAAAACCATTTTGCTCATGGATCTTTGAGTTCAGATCATGAAAGATGGAAGAAAAACCTAAATGTGTATCATGTACGTATCATGTATTGCCACTCAGGTCCTCATCACATCACAAATCCATGTCTATCATCACTTCTCATCATGCCACAAAATGATTTGTTTCATGTTCTCATCAACTCCCGCAACATGTCCTCTTCACCATCTACAATTATCTCATGTTCTCATTGCGCGTCATGAATTTTTTCTCATACCCTCATCGCCACCAACATTTCTTTCTCTCATGTCCTCATCACTTCACAGAATTTCTCTCATTTTTCACCAGCTATAGTTGTTTCTCGCATTTCCTTGTCACGCCACAGACCTATGGCATCATCACATCACAAAATTATTTTTCTCATGTTCTCATCACATTTTCTCTCCTATCCTCAACACCACATGGAATGGTTTCCATCATATCCTCTTCGCCTCCAAGAACATTCTTTCTCATCTGTGCATCACCACCTACACTATTCTCATCACAACCTAGAATTGTTTCTCATGTTCTCATCAGTTTCTCATGTTCTCAGGTTTTTGTTTCTCATCTGTCATCATCCCATCACATACGTCCCTGATGTTGTCGTCACTTGTCAGAATTACTTATTTTTATGTTGTCAAAATGATTTATTTCTCATATTCTCATCACCACCTACAATTGTTGATCTCCAAATCACGTGCCATGAACATTTTTCTCATATTCTCATCACCACCTGGAATTGTTGATCTCCAAATCACGTGCCATGAACATTTTTCTCATATTCTCATCACAACCTAGAATTATTGATCTCCAAATCACATGTCATGAACATTTTTCTCATATTCTCATCACCACCTAGAATTGTTGATCTCCAAATCACATTCCATCAACATTTTTCTCATATTCTCATCACCACCTATAATTGTTGATCTCCAACTCATATTCTCATCACCACCTAGAATTGTTGATCTCCAAATCACGTGCCATCAACATTTTTGTCATATTCTCATTACCACCTAGAATTGTTGATCTCCAAATCACTTGCCATCAACATTTTTCTCATATTCTCATCACCACCTAGAATTGTTGATCTCCAAATCACGTGCCATCAACATTTTTCTCATATTCTCATCACCACCTACAATGTCTTCATCACCTCCTATAACATTGTCTGTCATATCCTCATCACATCACCACATAGCATTATTTCATAGATCCTCATCACGTCACAGAACTATGTCTCTCTTGTCGTTGAAAGTCATGTCCTCATCACACCATAAATTGTTTATCACATGTCCACCTCACATGCAATAACATTTTCAACATATTCTCATCACAATATGCAATTGTTTTTCTCATGTCCTCATCACCTCACAAAATGGGTTCTCTCATATTTTTTTCACCAACTAGAATTGTTTCCACCATGTCCTCATCACCTCCGATAACATTATCTCTCATGTCCTCATCACCGCCTACAATTGTTTCAGTTGTGTTCTCATCACCTCACATTTCTCTCATTTTCTCATCACAACTTGGAACTTTTTCTCTTGTCTTCACTACCTTTCGAAACATTTGATCTCATGTCCTCTTGACTTTACTACTACACTCGTGTTTCCATCACCTCACAGAAATATTCCTCTCAGGTTCTCATCACCTCATGTCAATCTTTTCTTACATCCCTTTGTGTTTCAGCCTTTTTATAACCATAATGTGCTTTCTTGGGGAGCCTTAATGAAAAGTATATTACAATACAGTTGAATACAGTATAGCACACTATAGTACAGTACCATCAACATCATGTATTCTCATCCCCCCTGCAGTTTGACATGCAAATCATGCTGAGCAGAGCACGAGTGCAGCAGCAGCACCACCGCAGCTGCCTGAGAGAACTGCAGCTTTACAAATAAACACACCCACATTCACACAAACAAGTGGAGGCTGTACCTTTTAATCATGCATAATATACCCCTTGGAAATACAAATACTTTGCATACTGTATACAGTATATACTGTATACTCTGGACTCTGTGAGTATTTCTATTCCCATTGTTGTTCTAAATAATGCATGGCAGCATATTGGATGCCAAAGTGTGTGTTGATGTTGATGAAGAAACATGTTGTTGCTGCTCTTCTACAGTCAATACTAAACATACAGTACAGACGGACATTTCAAAGAAAACTCTACAAAGATTTTTTTAAAAAAAAAAGATACGCCCCTCCTTTTCCATTTCGTGTTAAGACACATCTTCTCCAAAAGACAACCCCCCCCCCCTTCTCCACGCCTAATTCAACATCAGCTCACCACCACAGGGATTTGGCTGTGTGGCTCCTGTGGTTGCTAGGCAACACTGACAAGAAGCCTGCCTCCTCCTCCTCCTCCTCCTCCTCCTCTTCCATGGTGTGTGCGTGTTTATACGCGTAGGAAATGGCTGTAATGTTTTATAACACGTATGATGACACGCGTGACTAATTTAAACTGCAGTACACATTTACACCCCTGATAGCTTAAAAAAAATATTGTCATTTTTTTAGGGAATTACCTAAAAATATCACAGCCTCCTCATACATATTGTTTGCATTTTTTTTTGTTTTTTTCTAGTAGAGTAGATTCTGCTTGTTATGTTACTTATGTGGCCATTCAGCACTTAAGAAGTGTTTTAAGAAATAACAATACAAGCAAACGGTGTTATGTTATCCTTCTAGAATGCTATCTTTGGGCCTTGTTCGCATGCTACCAAGGCTCTGGTTGAGTTAGACTCTGCCCCCTTGTGGCTCACAAATGAGGTGGTTTCAATTACTAGCTGGCCTAAAAAAAAAGATTTCAAAAAAGAGGCCTTCTCATGGCACTCAATAAGTAAGCCTGGCGCATTTGTCTAATAAAATACAATAAAATAAAATAATTAAAAATATCATAGTCATAAAAAAATACATATTTATATATTTTTTAATTCTATTAATTATTATTTTTTATTATTTTTTGCTTGCCTAATAAAACAAATAAATCTTTGTTTTTCAGAGTTGGACTTGCTAGTGAATCCAAATTAGTTTCATCTTGAGGTCACAAACAGATGGTTGGATATTTTCCTTCCGGATTTTGTGACAAAAGAATCCATGGTTCCATTTATCACAGCAAGTCTTTCAGGTCCCGAGTTGTTGTGGGGTCTTTTGTGACCTTTTAGATGAGTTATCGCTGTACTCGTGGAGTCATTTTGGTTGGCCGGCAATTTCTAGTGACGTTCACCACTCTTCTATGTTTTCTACATTTGTGGATAGTGACTCTCACTGTGGTTTGCTGGAGTCCCAATTCTTTAAAATGGCCTTATAACCTTTTCTAGATTGATAAATCTCAATGAATCTAATTGAAGTTGAATAAGTGATTATTTTTCACACAGAGCCATATAGGTTTGGATCCCCCCCCCCCCCCCCAATAATAAAGTTTTCATTTAAACACTGCATTTTTGTTTGTTTTTCAGCAAAAATATAAAAACTCAGGAAGGAAATTGCAATGTATTGTTTTGATTATTAATTTCATACATTGTGCAAGTATCCCTAACGTGATGATTAAATAGTGAATTCAATTTAAAGTGATAATGAGCACATTCACTTCCATTAACCTGCAGCATTTATGTTAATGTTTTTTGTATTAGCATTTGAAATGAGGCAGGTGACAATATAATAATAAATTACATAATCAAAAAGTGCTCTTAAAAACAACAGAATGTTGTTATTTGTACTCTCCAATGAAACCTGTTTTCAAAACACTGTACGGTGCTGAAGAGCTGATAGTCATAGAATCAAACGGTGATGCATCAAAGCTCTTCATATTGTGATATGAAAAGTCTTTATTAAAATGAAAATGATATGTAAAGACCACGACTAATTTATTCCACTCACAAGAGCGAGGCACCCGTCCGCTGTAACAATATTACTGTAACATAAATGCCTTTATGCAGAATGATTTGCTTCATTTCACATAGCCCACTATAATATAATATTCTAAACTTATGATTAAAAACCTCATCAAAACCGTGTGTACCAACGCCAGGGGTCAAGCCGCAACGCTCATCCAAAGTGATGTTGAGGTGTCACATGGCACCTCCTCTATAAATAAACAGTACGTAGAGTCAGACATGACCAAAACACGTCATACAAGGCAATGATCTTCTATCTGTTCCGGGGTCAAACTCTTGCGGTTAATTAAGTGTAAAAAGAAGTCGACTACTGTAGGTTTTTAGTAACCTATATCTACTGCGCCATGTGGGCATACAAATAAATACCCATGGCAAAAGACACCCATAGATTCCCTCCGCAAGGCATGCTGGGTAGTTTGTGCTACCGTTTCTTGTTGTATTTTGCTTGATTGTAAAATATGTTGAGTAGAGCATATTTTGTTGGACTGCCCAGCATGCCTTGCAGGCAAATAATAGTTGCTTCGTCATCACCCGCTTAGCAGTAGGAGTTGATTCATGTGACGCGGTAACTTGTAGCTGTGGATGTGTTGTGTTTTCCATACGTTGCACCGTGAGCAAGTATGTCATTCTGTGTGATGACTATAAAGTATGGTGGTATTTTGGTATATTGATGGCGTTGGCTTGGTTCGCCACTCGTACCCTTCTGTGGTGGAAGAAAAAAAAACACAAAAAAACACAAAAAAAGAAAAAAAAGAAAAAGCACATTTTGTTTGCAGAAAACTATGGTTATCATCACATTTGTTCACCAAGCTGACCTCATATGTTTTATTTTTCCCCGTGATCAAGTGGGTCTTATTACAAATTTTACAACCCGAGGGGCGTTGGGTTTTTGGGTCACTGGTAACAGTAGCTGGGGTCAAAAGGTCAAAGGTCAACATGTGACCCGGTTTGATTCAGGCACACCATGTAAAGCCATTAAAAGTCTGGTGTCCAAACCTTGAAAACCGAAAACTACGGCGAGTGAGCTGTATAATGCATAACGAGGCCGCGATCACCTTACAGTGCTGGCCAGGTTGCCACGGCAACAGCACATGCATAATTGAATGGCGGAGCGAGTGTGACTGGAAGGCGGCTTAGGCTGTCGCCCGCTTTCAGATGGGATTAAAAGACGCTGGCAAATCCATGGCAAACACACCCATGCGCACCCAGGAAGGGGCGGCACGGCCACGTTGTGCCCCATAATGTAAGAAGCCGCAGCGGGGCTCTCAAATGGCGGCCGTGGAGCCGGGTCAGGCCAAGCCCCAGAAGCGGGTGAGGTTCCGCGTGGCCTCGGGGAGCAGCGGCCGGGTGCTAAAGGAGATCTTCAAGGACGAGGGGCCTTGCGACTCCCTGGACTCGGACTGCACCAGCAGCTCGGATGCGGAGCGGGCCAGCACGCCGTCCACCAGTGGGGACGGACCCCTCTATGGTGGATACCTGGGGTCCGAGCTGGATGACAGTGAGAGCGAACCCGACGACCTCTTGGTGTACGCTGGGGCCACCAAGGACTGGACGTTCACCTCCAAAAGGGTCAACATACTCAGCAAAAACGGGACTGTGAGGGGGGTCAAGCACAAAGTGAGCGCAGGTCAGACGCTCTTTGAAAACCTCCCCAGCAACAGCGTGAGTCCATTTCGTTACCTCCACCAAGGAAGATTAGCATAGAACTACTATTGCTTTTACATATAAGAACTGTGGCCCTATGGAGATTTGGATTCTATTAGTTGTCAATGAGACCAGGGTTCGATTCCACCCTCGGCCATCTCTGTGTGGAGTTTGCATGTTCTCCCCGTTCATGCGTGGGTTTCTCCGGGTACTCCGGTTTCCTCCCACATTCCAAAAACATGCTAGGTTAATTGGCCACTCCAAATTGTCCATAGGTATGAATGTGAGTGTGAATGGTTGTTTGTCTAAATGTGCCCTGGGATTGGCTGGCCACCAGTCCAGGGTGTACCCCGCCTCTCGCCCGAATACAGCTGGGATAGGCTCCAGCACCCCCGCGACCCTTGTGAGGAAAAAACGGTAGAAAATGAATGAATGAATATTACTTTGTCTCATTCTCATAGACACAATCTTGTGTATCATCTTGTCTCATGAACTGAGCTTGTGACACCCTTACTTACTTTTACTTCTAGAAGTACTTCTATAAATTCTTCTACTTTTACTTCATTCATTCTTTTTCTACCGCTTATCCTCACGAAAGTAGTGGGGTCTTTGTGTGACAGGCGGGGTACACCCTGGACTGGTGGCCAGCCAATCACAGGGCACATATAGACAAACAACCATTCACACTCACATTCATACCTATGGACAATTTGGAGTGGCCAATTAACCTAGCATGTTTTTGGAATGTGGGAGGAAACCGGAGTACCCGGAGAAAACCCACGCATGCACGGGGAGAACATGCAAACTCCACACAGAGATGACCATGGGTGGGATTGAACCCAGGTCTCCTAGCTGTGAGGTCTGCGTGCTAACCACTCGGCCGCCGTGCAGCCCCACAAAGTAATATTAATACTTTGAAAAAGGAGCATGAAATATATGCATATGCCAATATTTAGCAATCCACTAATTTAATTTCTACTATATTACATTCATCTGCACTCTGTGTGTATGCTACTGGCCCCGTCTCCACCCACCGAGACAAAGAGACCGTGTGACTGACAAATGGCGCTGTTCTATGGAACAAAGGTGCCAAGGTGCTGAGGCGGGGGACAAGGAAAACTAAAAAATATTTGAGTTAATTTTCATCTATGGTGTGAGTTTTGGTCCTTTAACATGGAACTCCAAGATGGCCTTTATGTACCATGCTGTTACTACGACACATTTTGGTGCAACTGGAGATAAAGCTGCACATTCATGAGTAATCTGTTGGCCTCCCAATGACATTTGTTGTCATTTCCTCCATGAATAATGGATGGCTCTTAATGATCCAATCAGACACCATGCAGGAAGTGGTTATCTATGAATTGGAGCCTTGGCAACAGGGTTGCATTCAAGTTTCAACTTGAAGACCATTGTGTGTGTGTGTGTTGTATAAAGTTAGTTGTGTTGTGCGGGAGCAACACAACGCTGCACAGGATACACGCTCCCACGAGAGGACGAGGTCATTGTAGAATTAAAGATTCATGATAGATTTGCTTAAGTGTGTCAAGGAAAAAAAAACCTAATCAGGTTAATGAATTCTCAGCACTTCACTTTCTAGTCACCTCGCGCACACAAAGAACAGGCTGTTGTTGCTGCAGGTTTGCCTGCAGAATGGAGCAAACAATGCGGCTGTACACTTGATTAGGGAAGATTAGCTTTGGTTTGAGCGGGGCGCTGTAATACGCATCAGGTGAGAACTCAACACACGAGGAAGCAACAATAGCTTGAAATGATCGCCTTTAGAAGTATTACACATCTTTCTTGGAAATCATCAAAGTACGCTTTAAGTCAGGGGTCTCAAACTCAATTTACTTGGGGGCCACTGGAGCTAGGGTCTGGGTGAGACTGGGCCGCATCAGGTTTTCCAAAAAAAAAAAAAAACGCATTTATTAAAAACAGAAAAATGAATAAAGTTTGCTTTGGTTTCAATTTTCTACAAGAAAAGCTCTGATAAAACATTCCACTGTTCTCAAATATCTTACTTTTTATTTTTCTGCACAAAATAAGATGAAAAATAAAGAAAATCAATCAATCAGTAATAAATAAATATAATAATAATAATAATAATTTAAGAAAGCACATATAGTTGGTGGGTAGGCAAATGATTTTTTTTTCAGATTAAAATGAACAAAGCATTATTAGAGCCCTGTAGACATGACAAAACACGACTATAGTCACATTTATACTCTTTTTATTTACAACATATTGCGCAACTGCAGGGTCTTGAGACACATGCTAACTCGCAAACTAGAGAGCTAGCGACCTAAACGGTAGCCTTCAAGTTATTTCCTTTAAACTTAAATAGCCAAAAACTTACCACTTACCACACGGATAGGGAGGATAACTATTAACAGTTATTTAACCTTTAACATGAACATTAATTAAATGTAATAATTTTTTTCTGGGTACATGATACCATACAGCATCCATATCAAACTAACATTAAACTTTCATATCAAGGGGGGCCTCAAACTAGTGTCCTGCGGGCCACATTTGGCCCGCGGGCCGCATGTTTGAGACCCCTGCTTTAAGTTGGTCATGATTCAAAACCTATAGGGTTCTTGTTTTGCCATAAGAGTCAATGAATGTGAATGATTGTTTGTCTATATGTGCCCCGCGATTGGCATGTAACTAATTTTCAAGTGTCCGCAAGGCTTGCTGGGTAGTCCTGCCACAACAACAAAAAAAATGAACTCTGAACTTTGGCTGTCAAGAGTATGTCAACATCCCTCTTTGTTTGCTTGCCTGACAACCTCCTCAATATATTTTAGCAATCAAGCAAAAATGTGACATACACAGTGAAATGTTGGGAGTACCACAAGTTACCTAGCATGCCTTGTGGTGAGAATATATGGGTGCTATTTTGACATGGGTATTGTGTGCTGACATTTCCCGTGTGACGCAAGTCCAGGGTAAAATTGGAAACACCCAGTGAGCTGGTCTGGGGTCCGCAAGGAATGTCACACCGATCATCCTCACAGATTAAACAACCAATAGGGTTCTTGACCTCAGCTGTCATTTTGGGCTGGATGGTAACCCCCCCCAAAAAATCACTATGGTTCATACAAAGTGATAATATAAAATCTCCATAGGTGGATTTACTGCTGGAATTTGGGCGTATCGTGATCTACACCACTAGTTTCCGCGTGGTGAGAACCACCTTCGAGGGCTGCGAGCTGGTACGGAAGATTTTCCAGAACCACAGGGTGAAGTTCGTGGAAAGGAACATCGCCCTGGACGGCGAATACGGCAAGGAGCTGGAGGAACGCTGCAAGCGAGTGGGAGAGCCTCCATCGCTTCCTGTGGTCTTCATAGACGGACACTACCTCGGGGTCAGTACTGGATGTCGCTATTGGATGTGTGTTGGGTCCCTGACCGGGATTCTAACCCATAATGCATAATGGGGCTGTAGCGTGCAGTGTTTGTCAGCATTTTCTTTTCTTTTTTTCAGGGTGCTGAGAAGATATTAGACATGAACGAATCAGGAGAGCTGCAAGACCTCCTCACAAAAATTGAGGTTGGTTGTCAAACATGACCAGGGTTCAATTCCACCCTCGGCCATCTCTGTGTGGAGTTTGCATGTTCTCCCCGTGCATGCGTGGGTTTTCTCCGGGTACTCCGGTTTCCTCCCACATTCCAAAAACATGCTAGGTTAATTGGCCACTCCAAATTGTCCATAGGTATGAATGTGAGTGTGAATGGTTGTTTGTCTTTATGTGCCCTGGGATTGGCTGGCCACCATGTTTGGCGGCATACAGTATAGTACAAACAGACTGAAAGTCCTAATATAATAAATGAACGCAGTAGCCAATAAAATGGAGACCAAAAAAAAAACACATCAATAAGTGAGTGTCAGTGATGGCCTCTCATTGATTCTGCTTCCAATACGTTTATTCTCTGCGCATTAATATTACATAACGTCAGTGGCGGAGCTACAGGGTGGCAAGTGGTGGCCGTGGCCACCCCTGGTCATTGTCCGGCCACCCTGCTGTCTATGTAGACAATTTAAGTATCAACTTATTGGTAATTGTAATGGTTTTATTTCATTTGAACATGCATCAGATTACAATTGAATGCATCCCATAATCAGTTCACAGTTCCACATGTCCAAAAGGAGTAGGAAGAAGCAAAGCTTATTAAATCCTACCCCTCCATCTGGTACTTTTACAATCAGTAACTGTTACATTTGTTCACTTCCTGCTTTTCTAATATAGTTTAATTTTTTTTATTATTTTTAATTTTTTTTATCACGTACCAAAGTACTCGGTGATATGAGCATCCAATGCCATAATGGGTACCATAGTGCGTGTCAATATAGTGATATATATAGCACATCATGACTGGTTCAAGACTCTTCATCCTTGTATTTAGCAAACATCAACTGCTTGTATTGTTTCTTGAATTGGCTCATCGTTGTGCATTGTTTGATTTCCTTACTCAATCCATTCCATAGTTTGATTCCACATACTGAAATGCTATGGCTAGCATAACGTAGTCCTAGCATAGAAGTGTTTCAAATGTACTTCTTCCCTGAGATCATATTTCTCCTCTCTTGTAGAGAAGTATTGGATGACATTTTTAGCTAATTGCTTATTTTTAGCCTTATGCATTATTTTAGCTCTTTGAAGATGAACTATATCAGCAAGTTGAAGTATTTGTGATTTTAGAAATAAGGAGTTAGTATGTTCTCTGTTGGCGGCATTATGAATTATCCTTACTGACCTTTTTTGCAGTACATTTAGCGAGTGAAGCCCCCGTTGGCCCCCAATGTGAGAAATAATGACGAATATATGTCTCCACAACTGCATAACCTATTTGTATATACGTACATGTATGATTACACTACATATTTTGTAAGATTGTGTAAAATACTCACATATTTGTAAGGCGTTCATGGATGTGTCCTCCCTGCAGCGGGTGCAGCACCCCCAGACGTGCCAGAGCTGCGGGGGCTTCGCCTTTATCCCGTGCCCGACGTGCCATGGCAGCAAGATGTCCGTGTTCCGCAACTGCTTCACGGATTCCTTCAAAGCCCTCAAGTGCACTTCCTGCAACGAGAACGGACTGCGGCCTTGTGGGAGCTGCAGCAAGTGAGCATGTCAAGTGCCTGAGACCCCCCCTTACTCACCCCCCCTTCCTTTTCTTCCAAGGCTCTCCATACTCCACGGCCATTTGTCGTAGACAAAAGACACAACTTTGTAATAAATCATTTTGTGCAATTGCTCCTTCCATGATTTACGCTGATAAAGATGGAGGAACACATGGCTACTGTTAGTTTAGTTTATTGCAGAAATCACATACAAAACATGACATTAGTATTTTCTCATGCTGTTTATTTTAGCAGCCAACCAATAAGAACAAACCATTTTTATATTATAGCGGGAGTCCTTTCAGTGCATTCACAATACTGTTCATTTCTCACAGCGTTAATGAGAATGCTCTCTGCATTCACAGAACAGTGCAAATACTTTTGGATGGAACCGCACTGCTTGTCTCTCGGCAAGATAACAATTGTGGATTTTTTGTTTGTTTTTCTACACAAGGTGGCATATAGAGAAGGCTCGTGTCTCAGCACTCAGGGAATAGTATAATCCTTTTCTTCGTTTGTCTCAGCATCCAAACAATAAGATGAAAAAGCTTTTTTTTTTTACACACAATCATATCTTAGCGTGAATTTGAATCTCTCAGTAATTCATTGAATCATAAAAATATTTTGGATGCACAACAGTGCTAATGCGAATGCTTGTCTCTCAGCATACATCCTAATAAGATAACAAAAATAGCATTAATGCGAATGCCCATTTCTCAGCATCGTACAGAGATATCATTTTTGCACAAATACTGTGAATGAATGTGAAGATTTGTCTTGGGGTGATTGCTCGCTTCTCAGCATTCACAGAAATATACGGAAAAAATATTTCTGATACACAACAGTGTGAATGCTGAAAGATCAGCATTCATCTTGATAAAAATGACCGCAAAAAAATAGCACTAGTGTGTATGCTCATGTCTCAGCATGCATGACAATTCTAAATATTGTTTTGATGGTCAACAGTATTAGAGTGAATGCTGCTCTCTCAGCATTCACTCGAAGAAAGAAGTCCATGTCATTATTTTACGATGCTTTGACAGTTGCGTGGTCATTATCATGCCGTTTTGTGTAAACAATGTTTAATTCAATAAGTGAATGCTGAGAGACAAGTATCATAGAATTGTTGAATATATTTATGAATGCTGGTCTCTCATCATCTACGCTGAAGAAAAACACATTTTGTGCAGCGCAGCATTCGTGTGAATGCTCGTCTCTCAGCATTCACCGAATAGGACTATTTTGAGCCACGGGAGCATCTCAGTACAAAAGAGGTTGTGCGAATGCTGAGAGACAAACATTGACACGGTTACTAATCACATACTGGCCTTTTGTCTTGACTGTGGAGCAGTTCAAAGCTTCCCGTACGGGAAAAAGAAATCCTACATAGACAGAGAAAAAGAAAAGACATACTGGGTCTAATTTGATACATTGTTGTTTCTGCACAGACAACGCAGACTACACGGCTGTGTATGAAACAAGTGGGTCATGTTGCTTCTTCACTGTACAAAGAAAAATACACTAAAGGATGATGTCACCGACGGCTGCCCATGTCTCTGTGCTGTCATAGCCCTGTACAATGCTGCTTGAACATGATCACACAAGGCAGCACCGTAAAGAGGCTCACAGTGTAGAGCATGCAAGAAGACCGCCATTGACACACCATCACCACCGGTTCTTGTTGTCCCCCCTTTAGATACGCACCTGGTGTGGGCAAAGAAGAGGTTAGCCATCATGATGATGATGATTATGGGTTGTGATTCTTGCAGATGGCAGGCCGTGTGATGGATGGATGGATGGGGTGGGGGGGGGGGGGGTAGGAAACTGCGCCCCCATCTGATGGACAAAGATTAAGGGTGGGGTGGGAAAAAAACACATCCAAAACGCGTCTTCAGAACAAAACCAGTGATGAAAAAAAACGCATTTTGGCAACATTTCTATTGTAACCAATGGTTCAAATACATCACCTTGCACAATGGAGAACGCACACACACAACACACACATGCACGACAACACTAACAATAATGGCGGTTAACAAAAACAAAACCTGCAGTTCTTGGGAGAAAGGTCCAGTCGCGGTGGCGAGCGTCATGTTTTGGAATGGTGGGTCAATGCGCAGACGGCTTGGAAATGCTTTTTTAGAAAAAAAAAATTGACGTCAACGCCCCCCTCCTCCGTACTAGTGGTGCAACGGCGCCATCTAGTGGAATAGTATACACTTGCACGATCAAAATGTGACTTCTGCAGCCATGTTTAATGGTATGTGGAATGGTGTGCAACTGTTCTGCTTCAGTTGTTTCTTATAGTTTGGCTGCCCTATTTACCTTCATGAGAGTTGCATAATATCTGACAAGAATGGTACACCACCGCAAATACAATAGATACTGATAAGAGAGGAACAATACATATATACATATACATGTCAATATAAAAAGGCCAACCACAGCACCAAACAGAAATCAAAATAATTTAATAAATTATTCCAAATTTGTTCCAACTCCTGCATCAGTGGCAACATAATGGAATGCCCTCGGCGCCCCCCCCCCCCCACCCCCCAAAGTCAAGTATGGTACTATGAACACCTTCACAAATATGTATCTCCATCCCTCCTCACCAGGATGAAATGACCGGGCCCCGAAATAACGTAATAATATTGAGACATCTGCAGCTTGTACCTGCAATACAGCTTCAAATTAAAAGCACTGGCCAGTGAATTTGAGCGTGATGATGCATGCACAAAGATAAATTCCTATACTGTATCCCGTCAGCAAAGAAAAATATATATTTCTTATACCCTGTTGGTTTACATATGCCATGAATGGGTTTCATGTTTATCTTAGTAATATTTTAAGACTGTGCTCAAAAGATATTTTTCTCTATACAGTAGAGCCCCACCAATTTATGGTTCAGTATTTGCTCCCCCAGATATTTTCCTCTGTTTAAATTGTTCCTTAATAGAAGGGGGATGTTTTTTGTGTTGCATAGTGCTGCACTATGAATCCAGCAGAGGGCGCTGTCTCACAAGTGAATTCACTCGATATTTTCCAGTAGGAAGATATTTTGACAAAACTAAATGCATGTTTTGTAAGTATGTTGCATTTTGTAACATCCACGCAAATAGTGGGGATCTAATGTACTTTAAAAGACCATATTGTTTTTACTATTTATAATAAAATCTATAAAAAAATGTGTTTCAAGTTGGCTGCAGTTTGTTTGTAGTTTGATCACGATGTGATGTAGAGTTGTGGAACAGCGGGTTTTCAAAGTGTGAGGTGAAGAAGCTCCATTTGATTTGTTTACTTCCTTCATTGAGAGTGGAAACAGAGTCTGTGGGCAGTGCAAGATTCCACAAAAAAATACTAAAATCTATTTTTTTCTGTAATTAGTATGGGAAGCCCCAGCCTGTAAAGTTTTACCTTCCTTGACAGGAAGCTTCACTACGCAAACCTTTGAAAACCCCTGACGGCAACGATTGATAATGTGCATACCGGTACTGAAATTTGAGGATACATTTTTGGAACTTTTGCAACAAACTTGGATTATATCTGGTAGCACCACTGGCCACAACAGCGCTCAAACCTCTCAGGGTGGATCTCACACGTCCTTATAGATGCTTCCACACTATTCTGCACTGAAACCTGTGAGGAGGTGGAGGTTTGTTTTGTATGGAATGGGAGGCAGAAGATCCTTTGTCTTCTCCATCTGGCAGGTTGTTCTATTATAGGATCTCCAAGTCTACGTGGCGGACCTCTGGGTTGCGTTCCTGTTGGAAGAAGAAGAGTGATATGACCAGAAGAAATATCATTTTAAACAGGATTTTTTTTTTTAAGGTTAGTTTTGTTACCTTGAGTTCTTTCTCCAAACGGTCCACCTCAGCACCTAGCGTGTCGATGATGTTCTCACCGTGTTTGAGCATGAAGTTCTCCAGATCTTCGGGTGTCTTCACCTGCTGAATGTCCTACAGAGAAAAAACGAGTGTTTATTTTGGATGATACATCAAGGAAATACAACAAATGACATGCAAGACCTACAATGAGGATTTGGTCAATGTCCTGCTTTTCCAAATAAGAGCGAGTGACCACTCGGCCATCAAAGTCGACTTCCGCCTTAAAGCGTACTTTGCTCAGTCCCATGTCAGTGGCCTTCACGTCGTGGATGGCTCTGCTCATGACACACACCAACACAAAAGCATAAAATGGAGTCCTCAAGACCCTGTGTGAGGAAAACGCTCATATGCTGACCTCACAGCTGGGTCGTTTTCTAAGAACTCTGTCAGTTTCTGGACACGCTCGGCCTGTATGGAGCGCCCCAGCAGTGCCTCTGTGTTTGTGTAGATGAGGAAGGCCGAGACGGTGCCGAGCAGCGTTCCCACTCCCAACGAGCCCAGGCTGTCGTAGTAAGGGTTACCTACGTGGGTAAACAATTGCTTATCAACTCGAGAGGGTCATTCAGAAGATAAATAGTATCAACCAAAAGCAAGAGCTGGAGATACTTGAGATACTTCAATTGAACGATACTCTGGTCCTTACTGGACGTATCAGGAATAAACAAACTACCATTCTTTTTTGTAACATACTGTGTTACTACAGGGAGAAGGACCTCCTGCTTACCTGTGAGTGAGGTCAGTCCCATGCAGCCTGCAGCCAAAATGACCCCCAGCACAGCAGCGGTATCCTCAAGCAGCACTACGTTTGTGCTAGGGTCTCGACTCTGCATCACTGCACACAACCGTACCACCATTACATACATTCAGTGGCTTGGGGAGACTGCTTAGGTCTTTGTCAGAATTGGGATGGAAAAATGTACATTTCATAGGTATAACATCGGCTACACATTGTGTGAATTACTTTATGGCCTAGAGCTTCAACTTTTTTTTTTTTTTTTTTTTTTTTTTTTTTAATCGGAGCACATCCTGCTGTCTGTTCAAGGATAGCGGGCACAGTAGGAGGCTATCTGTAACCTGGGGTTAGGGACAGTGTCGGAGGAGGTCATTCTTTGATCACAGGACGGGACATCAGAAGGTCCCACCAAATGGTTGACCTCCCAGTCAGGAGGTTATCTAGCCTGGGTGAGACAAACCATGCCAGAAGAAGAATGGGTGTGTAGGCTAACCCCCATACATGAGGGCGGCATCGGGGGAGTGACAAGAATTTCTCCTTTCTCTTGTAATGTATTTATTTGCATGCTATGGAGTATAAGAGTTCCCACAGGCCACTCTTGGCCAGACACCTACAGACCGCCATTTGTTTTGCAAAGGTAAAACAACTAAATGTATTCTATTCTACATGAGAAATTTGCCTAATGTGTAAAAAAGTGTTTGCCCCCCTTCCAGATTTCTTATTTTAAGTTTGTCACACCCCTGTGATTGGCTGGCGACCAGCCCAGGGTGTACCCCGCCTCTCGCCCGAAGACAGCTGGGATAGGCTCCAGCACCCCCCGCAACCCTCGTGAGGAAAAGTGGTAGAAAATGAATAAACAAATGAAAGTTTGTCACACACAAATTTAAATATTGTGACAACACAACTGAACATAAAATGTAGTTTTTAAGTGAAACTTAATCTTTAAGGGAGGAGAAATCCATGCCTACACAGCCCTGTGTGAAAAATCCCCCCTGCCTAAAACAAAAAAGGAGATTTAAAAAAAATCCATCAATCTCTGCCATTATTGCTTGGCCTTGGTGGCGATATATACGCATACATTTTCCAATCAAAGATGCATTGTGAGCGACAGCAGGAAACTACTCACATGACACTTGATGCTTGAATATCTCAAATGTACATACCATATTCATAAAATGAGAGTCCATGTTGGTGGGCGCTTCTCTTGATCTCATTGATTGCAACAAGTAGTGTGGCTGGAGGATAAAAAAAAGGCAATATAGCGTAAGTAGTGCAGCAATCTGAAGGGCTGTGTGTAAATGAAATAAATAAGACCTACCTCCTTCAGACACCAGTGAACCTGCCAAAATGCAGTATGCCTGCCACAAAACAACGGATGGAGTTGTATTTAACTTCATATACTGTATATATTGTACAATAGGAGGGGGGGGCAGACTCACCCATAGTAAGGACTCAATGGGTGCTGGGTGCAGCAATCCCATGATGCCATGGTACCAGGAGAGGCCAGCGCCCATCATAAAAATACCCACACCGCTGATGAGGGAGGCGATGTAGCGCATGTTGGAGAAGCCATAGCTGATGGAGAAAGACCATAGTTTGATTTTATTTCTTTAACTTTGGTGCTTTGGGGTTTGCTCAAGATAAACAGGAAATGAAAAGTCATACGGGTGCACTGCATCTGGGTTGCGGATAGACTGGCTAATACCCAAAGCCAGCAGCGCCTGATTGCAGGTGTCGGCCAAGGAGTGGATGGCCTCGGAGAACATGCTGGCCGAGCCAGTGTAAACCCACGCCAGTAGCTTGAAAAAGAAGTTCAGTCCATTTCTGTAGACAAAGAATAGCAGGAGGTTAAACCAGACAGGTAGATAGGGAGTAGTCTGTTATTTTGAGTGAGTCATTCAGAAGGCCGTAATCTCCAGAAGAGTGTCTTTATGCATGTTCTCATTGTAGGGAATGTCTTCACGTGACTGCTTGTGAACTCTAACGCAATTATCGTAATTAAGTCGCACATAGAGGCTCATGTGACACAAAATTCAGTCTTTTTTTTTTTTGTTACAATGGATGAGCTACTCCACCCTCGGCCATCTCTGTGTGGAGTTTGCATGTTCTCCCCGTGCATGCGTGGGTTTTCTCCGGGTACTCCGGTTTCCTCCCACATTCCAAAAACATGCTAGGTTAATTGGCCACTCCAAATTGTCCATAGGTATGAATGTGAGTGTGAATGGTTGTTTGTCTATATGTGCCCTGTGATTGGCTGGCCACCAGTCCAGGGTGTACCCCGCCTCTCGGCCGAAGACAGCTGGGATAGGCTCCAGCACCCCCGCAACCGTCGTGAGGAAAAAGCGGTAGAAAATGAATGAATGAATGAGCTACTCTAGCTTCAAAAGTCTGAATTATACTTAAAAATATGCTTTTTTTATACTTAAAAGACATGCTATATTGTAATTCCATATCATACAAACACAGATTTCAATATGGAACAAGTTGAAGAAATAACTTTGAAAGACATATCGATGTGCCTAACTCTGTAGTGTTGACGTGTCGAACTGCAAAATGAGAACTTACATGCAAATGGCGACCATGACCACTTTACCCGGCCCTTGGAGAAACGTCGTCCTCTGGCCTGACCGTGGCTTTAAGAGAACAGGGCACAAAAAATGAGCTGTGGAATTACTAACAAGACGCTTCAAAAACAGTTTAGTGGTAGAAGTGAATTGCATCATAATGAGAGCTGTGCCCCCCTCATGTCACCGAATAAGGATACCAAAATATTACACACAGAGGCAATCATTTGTAGGACAATTATTGTCATTGTGACAAGCCAAGTACAACACATCAAGAGGCTCACCTTTGTGTTCCCCCAAAAATCTTTGTATTCCTTCAACAGCTGCTGACTGCGAAAGATATCTGTAGGTCAACATAGAGAGAAACATTTATTCATTTTCTATCCTCACGATGGGCGCGGGCGTGCTGGAGCCTATCCCAGTTGTCTTCTCAGAGGCGGGGTACACCCTGGACTGGTGGCCAGCCAATCACAGGACAAACCACACTCACACTTATACCTATGGACAATTTGGAGTGGCCAATTAACGTCAATTGAACTCGGGTCTGCTCGCTAACCACTCGGCTGCCGTGCAGCCAGGAGACAAACAATGATTGTTAATGTTACTGAGTATCATTATGGAATCATCCATGGTGCGTTATTACATTTAAAACACATTGCATCCATACTTTTCTAATGAGTAAATTGGTCAAGCATGTCAATAATAATAATATGCATAACATGCATAACAAAATAAAGTGTACATTGGTTATCAAAAGCAAATGACAGCATACAGGAAGTGAACACCTACTTTCTTGGTACTCTCGCTCCACCTCCTTGCGGAGATTTCTCTCCCTGGTGAGAGCTTCCTGGCTTCCCCACACATCCAGAGCTCTAATGGGCCGAGAGAGAAACAAATCAAATCAATGAAAAGGACATTTGAGTGAATGGCTAAGTGTGTTTACACTGACTTTGCCTCCACATCTGAGCGCAGGAACACGGTGAAGGCCTCTGTGTCATCATGGGGGCTGCGCCTTCGGATTTTGCGCAGCTGCTCCAGGTCACTGAAAGTGCACACAGAGGAAACGCTCGTGTGAGATGGTGCTGCTTCTTGTTAGCTAATCACAGCAGCACGGTTACTTATTAACGGAAGCATGCACAACGGCAAAGTAGTAGCATTGAAGGGATACCTCGGTTTGAGACAGAACTCATTCATGGCTCTAACGGCTGTGATGAAGTTGTTCTGGGTGTACTTGGTTCCATATTCACGCTTTTTCAGGACGGCCCTGACTGGATGCAGCAGAAACATCAGGGAGGTTTATGTTTACATCATGAAAAGAGGGTGGGAATCTATCATGCTGCACAACTGGCACAGATTCAAACGGTTCTGCCTTGGCGGAAGTCTACTGAGTGCTACTTGTGTTAATGGTTTGTCCCAAGCACTAAATAGAAAAAATTATGCTTCGCACCAGTATATATTCGTATACGTATAATACAAATTGTATCACGCAACATAAAGGTTAGGTCATGTTTATGTATGTTTCTTAGAACCTTGTTTAAAAAAGTGGTCGTGCATGACTTTACCTTTCACTTGTATTGTTTCAAGTTTGGTTAGCCCCTTAAGTGGTGAACCTATGAGAGAAACATTTATCACACAAATAGAAGGACGCTATTGAAAAAAAGAGAAGTTGTGCACATAAAATGATGGCAATGTTAAGTAAAGTTCATCACCTGCTGTCGGTGTGCCAGATTTTGCAGTCGCCTTTTCAGTTGTGTCCGATGGAGATTTTGGTGGCTCGTCTTTGCCGTTTCCAGAGGTGGAGTAGTATTGGACTTTGCCTGCAATCAGTGAGGCGACGCGGCAGTCCGGGGGGCTAAACCAGAAGCTAAATGCATTTCCAGTTTGCCAACCTTCCAGACCGAAAGAGTAAAACCAACAATAATTCAACAAAGCTGAGCTAACACACTCCTTAACTAACTCTTAACAGTGGGGGGAAGGGTGGAATAACAAATGCTGCAGCGTTGACAGAACATCACAAAACCATCATCAGACTGGTTGTCACAGATGTCATCTTATGGTCAACGGGCTGCAGGGAGGCCCTTCATTTGGGTTGACAATTGCCCTATGTCTTTACGCATAACCTTCAGGAGATTTCAGTGTTTCCGCTCCCATATTAGCCTAACAAAGTTTATTTTAAACATGTCATTTAAAGTCGCATTTATTTTATAGAATAGGTGTATAATTGCTTGATAAAAAATATATTAACTCGGTCTGTCAAATGATTTAATTATTAATCAGTCTTCAAATTAATCAGAATTAATCACCGTTTGCCACTGTGTGAAATATGCCAATTTTTGCTGCATTTTATGAACAGAAAAAATAAATGACAGGACAGGATTATAGCGTACATATTTCTACGTTAAATATTCATTTTCTACCGCTTATCCTCACGAGAGTCGCGGGGGTGCTGGAGCCTATCCCAGCTGTCTTCGGGCAAGAGGCGGGGTACACTCTGGACTGGTGGCCAGCCAATCACAGGGTACATATCAACAAACAACCATTCACACTCACATTCATACCTATGGACAATTTGGAGTGGCCAGTTAACCTAGCATGTTTTTGGAATGTGGGAGGAAACCGGAGTACCCGGAGAAAACCCAAGCATGGACGGGGAGAACATGTAAACTCCACACAGAGATGGCCGAGGATGAAATCGAACTCGGGTCTCCAAGCCCTGCAGCCTATGTTAAATATGAACAGCTTAAAATCTATTGATTTTGCTTATGAAAAAAGTGACCCTGTATAACTGGCAAGGAGGTGTTGCATGACAGACATTGCATGACTCAGCAGTTTACTGTGCTGTAAACCAAGGGGACACATTGTTGTTTAAAAAATTCACTTTTAAATACATCACAGAAAATGATTTTTAAACACTTTTAAACTTTTGATCAGCCTGTTTAGGGTTAGGTTTCCCAAAAATGCACACGTTTTTTGGTTTCATTTTGCATGTTCATGCTCTACTTCCATCCATTCCATCCAACGGTGCAAAAAGCACATCTTTTTAAATTCTCCCCGGTCTTAAGATTTGGAGTGCATCTTTCCTAAGCTGGTGTTGGACCTCACCGAGACACTGGGGCTGGGGAAAGCTCGCCTTGTGCCGCCAGGAGACCCTGCAGAAGACCTGCCACGGTCTGTGGGCCAGGCTGGGGAACATCCTGGCTGGAGCCGGGCTCGGACGCTACGGACGTAGAGGAGCTGGCAAAGTGACAGAGATTCCGGGTTAGATATGCTAGCAGAACCGCATGACAACTTAACCTCATTCAAACAGATTAACTCTTCCAAGTCCTCGCCACTGGAGGCATGACAACCGCCGAAGAAGCTAAACCGGTCATACACACTAATAAAAACGTACTATCAATACGTATTTTGACCAATTATGATGACGTCAACAAATCCCTTCATCGATGAGCTAGCGCTGTTATTTCACAAAGTTAGCTAGCGCCATAAGCTAACAGAAAGAACGTAATGTTAACCAATTTAATCGACACACAGATTCAAACTAAGCAAACTCGCGGCTGTAATCGTTCAAGATACTCCATAAAAAGTCGTACCTTACTCCGGTGAAGTTTGTTCTGCATAGTCTGTGTCCATTTTGCGAATCTATGGACAACAAGCGGCGACTCCGGCGAATGCTACAAACACAATGAACACGTGACCCGTGACGCTAATCTTTTGGTGGGGGTGAGAGCGGCATGTCGTGAGGACCAAAAGTCTCGTGAAATCCCACTTATCGCGATATTTAGTACTAGCGTCATACCTGCGTACTCAAACATATATACGTAAAAAGCGTTCAACTGAAACGAATAAGCATTCGACATATTGTGGATTTAAATAACTGAATTATTTATCTCGTGTATATAGATTAGATTAGATTAGATTAGAACTTTATTGTTATTGCTCATGTCACTTGTACAGGGCAACAAAATGCAGTTAGCATCCAACCAGAAGTGCAATTTTAGTAGTAAGTAAATGTAGAAATAGAATAGAGCTGTAAATGGACAGATCTATGTACAAACTATAACAGGCTGTGACTATAATACAGTGAGGATATATACAGGGATATAAATGACTATAATATGGCTATTGCAGATTATACAATATAAACAGTATGCACAGTATGGATGTGACAATATATAATAACAGTATAGGTCCTATATTCTATATATTTTCCTCACTGTACAATGTTTTTCTCAGTATGTACTCAAATAATCCGGCTGTTATTACAGATTATTTTATTTTCCTAGTAGAAAAAAAGTTTGCTTCCCCCTATTCCTTTTCAAACGTGTACATGTGATGTACTTAATGTAACTTTGTTAAGCATGTTGGAAATAAGTAGATCAAATATATCCTATGCCATATTAAACCATTACAACACAGCAAAAAAGCAAACAAAACACACAACACACATACATGCACAATAAAAGCAACAGAATCCCAACAACAGGTATGAAAACAGAATGCATGTTTATTTTTCAGTGCAGTGTTGTACGCCCTCATTGCTGTCTTTTGAGGGAGTGTTTTGACAAATGACTGACAACATAATACAATAAGATTGAGGTCTTTGGACTTGCCATCCAGATGCATCACTTCCATTTCACACCAATTATTAAAATAGAATCATTATAATTATATCACTCAGTCATCATGACCTACAGTACAATTTCAGAAAGCCACATCTCAGTTGTGTTCCATTTGGGTCAGCGTATGGTTTTATAAAGCAAATCTTCATACTAGGCTATAATCTTTGGTGATGGTATCTTGTGTCCTCTTAACGCATGGTAACAAGCTCCTCTGAAGAGGTGGGGTGAATGGCGACTGTCTTGTCAAAGTCCGCTTTGGTAGCACCGAGTTTGACGGCCACAGCGAAGCCTTGCAGCATCTCGTCACAGCCCAGACCCTGCATGTGCAGACCCACCACCTGAGGAGTAAAAACAATGCTGTAAGCTTTTAGATGTACCCCGAATAGAGAAGTAGGAAACATTTTTTAAAAAGCGGACACGGAAGGCTACCGTTTCCTCCTTGCCAGCACACACTAGCTTCATAATGCACGGGCTCTTGCGGCTGGTGATGGCATGGTAGAGTGACGTGAAGGACGTCTTGTAGACCTTCACGTTCTCCTTGCCTCTGGCTATGATGGCCTCCTCTGTAGGAATAAAACAAACGGGAGTAAGGGTGGATGTGGGAAACATCGGACGGATCTTCAGCCAGCTTACCTTCTGTGAGGCCCACGGTGCCAATAGGCGGGTGGCTGAACACCACCGTGGGAATATTCGAGTAGTCCAACTTGGAGTCCTTCTTGCCCTCAAACAGTCTGTGCGCTAGCTTCCTGCCTGCAGCGATGGCAACTGACAAGACACGAAACATTCATTCATTTTATACCGCTTATCCTCATGAAGGTCGCGGGGGTGCTGGAGCCTATCCCAGCTGTCTTCAGGTGAGAGGCGGGGTACACCCCAGACTGGTGGCCAGCCAATCACAGGGCACATATAGACAAACAACCATTCACACTCCTCTTGCAGCTTGACGCCTTGCTTTAATTGGAATGGATTGTTTGTTCACCTGGTGTGTGAAGGCTTGTCTAGACACACACACACACACAGATGCTAGATGCTGCTAAACCACCAATTTCAAACAATTTCTCCCACAGGAAGGAATGGAAATACAAGTACAGTAATTTGCTTCAGTGTCAAACTGGCCATCGTAGTATAGAACTGTACAGGAAATGTTTCACAGAACATTTACGCAAGTGTAAAACAAAGTTAACCACTGTTCATGTTTACATGTAAAAACCAGAACATTTCTGGTCCTGGCCACCCCCATGTTGGGGGGACCATCTTGACAAAAATGCACTGTGGTGAAGAACATTAGTTCAGTCTAATTGGCATTTCACTGCAGCACACAACTTTCCGTGGGACAGCAGAAGAGAGCTGCCTATTTTGATGAGATACATAAAACTGTATCTTGCTTGAACTGAAAGCGGTAGGTAAGTTTTCCATCATTTCTTTGGTCGTTCCGGTCAGGTTTTCTCATAGTAAGTTGACTTTGACTTTTCTGAAGCGTGATTGCGTTCGTTCGTTTGTTCGTTTGTGCGTGCGTGCGTTCGTTCTCTACCGCTTTTTCCTCACGAGGGTCGCGGTGGTGGCCAGCCAATCCCAGGGCACATATAGACAAACAACCATTCACACTCACATTCATACCTATGGACAATTTGGAGTGGCCAATTAACCTAGCATGTTTTTGGAATGTGGGAGGAAACCGGAGTACCCGGCGAAAACACATGCATGCACGAGGAGAACATGCAAACTCCACACAGAGATGACCGAGGGTGGAATTGAACGAGGGTATCCTAGCTGTGAGGCCTGCAAGAACCGCTGTGCAACCCGACAGCACTACATATATGTGCTAAATTTAGATCAGAAATATACACAATGAAATATGCATATTTGTGGACGAACAATAGGATGTATTCAACCACAAATTACTATATCGTGGAAGTCTGTGATAGAGTGATGAATATATTTACTCAAAAACAAACTCCACACAGAGATGGCCGAGGGTGGGGACACGAAACGGTCATGTGAAAAAATTAGAACACCCTTCTACTTCTGAACCCCTGCACAGAAATGAGTGAAAACATGCTCCCCTACTATATTACCTGTGCGTTTTATGACAAATACACCCATAATTGGGATGGACATGAAATGAACACCCACTGTAACTTTAGGACAGGGGTCTCAAACACGCGGACACTAGTTTGAGGCCCCCGCCTTGATATGAAAGTTTAATGTTAGTGCGGCCCGCGCAAGTTTGATATGGATGCTGTATGGTATCATGTACCCAGAAAAAATTATTACCTTTGATTAATGTTCATGTTAAAGGTTAAATAACTGTTAATAGTTATCCTCCCTATCCGTGTGGAAGTGGTAAGTTTTTGGCTATTTAAGTTTAAAGGCAATAACTTGAAGGCTACCGTTTAGGTCGCTAGCTCTCTAGTTTGCGAGTTAGCATGTGTCTCAAGACCCTGCAGTTGCGCAATATGTTGTAAATAAAAAGAGTATAAATGTGACTATAGTCGTGTTTTGTCATGTCTACAGGGCTCTAATAATGCTTTGTTCATTTTAATCTGAAAAAAATAATTTGTCTACCCACCAACTATATGTGGTTTCTTAAGTTTTTATTATTTGCCGTTTTATTATTATTATTATATTTATTTATTACTGATTGATTTTCTTTATTCTTGATTTGTTTATTTATTTTTCATCTTATTTTGTGTAGAAAAATAAAAAGTAAGATATTTGAGAACGGTGGAATGTTTTATCAGAGCTTTTATTGTAGAAAATTGGAACCAAAGCAAAGTTTTTTACATTTTTTTGTTTTTAATAAATGCGTTTTTTTGGGGTTTTTTTTGGAAAACCTGATGCGGCCCAGTCTCACCCAGACCCGAGCTCCAGTGGCCCCCAAGTAAATTTAGTTTGAGACCCCTGCTTTAGGGTGCTTAGCCGAATTGTCACAAAAAAACAAAACATACCATTAGGGACACATGTGTGTAAAGTTTGAGCAAGATTGGTCAAAAAAACATGTAAAATTGTTGTACTTACTATATTTGATATAGTATAAAATATTTGTATTACATGTATGCTGGCAATATCTGAACGTGGGTAACAGTATAGTATTTATAACTAATACACAGCAATGTGATTTCACAGGCTGATTGTTTTTGAAGTAAAACCCCCCTTGGTACAATAGATGATGTGACTGAATGAAATACGTAGACCTCATTTGACCAAGCAACTCTGGGTGGAGGGCATGTTGTCTTATCTCACACCACACCCCCATTCCAGATAAGCTGTAAATACAGCATCTATTACTCCACTTCATATTGTATTGATACACTTGAAGGCACATCTTACCGGGTGTGAGAAGCGCTTTGCCACAAACATCTCCCACTGCGTAGATTCCTGGTCGACTCGTGTTCTGGTACTCGTCCACCACAATGTGGCCTCTGTCATCCGTGTCCACACCCTAACACACACAGAAGGCATACACATTTACATTACAGTACGCTAATAAGAGCTGTAATTCAAGATAAATGATCTAATCTAACTAAATCTTTATTACCATAGTTGTAGCTACACAACATCTTGGTTATATTAGCGACACGAGAAGGACTTTGTCATCAAACAAGAGCAATGTGGGAACCTTCTGTTAATGGGCAATCCAACAGCAGCTAGCTTACCTTTCTCAATGAACCATAAATAGAAGAAACACAGCTCTGCGACTAAAAACACACACTCAATGCCCTTTTAATCCGTTATTACACTGGCTTTACACGCTGAGCTAGCACAAGCATTTCCCATTCACGCTTTACTTCTGTGTATAAACATACAGACACACTGACAATTCCCTAACAACTGCAAAGAAAAAATGAAGGACAAAAAGACAGTTAATAGATAAGAAACAAGTCAGTCGATCCATATATTTCATACATTTTTCATATATATTTCATACGAACAATCAGGTTTAACACCGGCTGCCTGTGACGTCACAGTGAGGCTTGTGAGAAGTCACCGACTTCCTTATATGGGCATAAATATGGCCGTAAATTTTGGAATAGGTGCAGATCGGAAGATCTAGAAAGCTTTTTGCACGAGTTATCAGATTGTTACAGGTTTTATGATGGCGAGAGTTTGACCCTGGAAAAAGACGTCACAGTGAGGCTTGTGGGAAGTCACGGACTTCCTTATATGGGCATAAATATGGCCGTAAATTTTGGAATAGGTGCAGATCGGAAGATCTAGAAAGCGTTTTGCACGAGTTATCAGATTGTTACAGGTTTTATGATGCAGAGAGTTTGACCCTGGAAAAAGACGTCACAGTGAGGCTTGTGGGAATTTACCGACTTCCTTATATGGGCATAAATATGGCCGTAAATTTTGGAATAGGTGCAGATTGGAAGATCTAGAAAGCGTTTTGCACGAGTTATCAGATTGTTACAGGTTTTATGATGCAGAGAGTTTGACCCTGGAAAAAGACGTCACAGTGAGGCTTGTGGGAATTTACCGACTTCCTTATATGGGCATAAATATGGCCGTAAATTTTGGAATAGGTGCAGATTGGAAGATCTAGAAAGCTTTTTGCACGAGTTATCAGATTGTTACAGGTTTTATGATGGCGAGAGTTTGACCCTGGAAAAAGACGTCACAGTGAGGCTTGTGGGAAGTCACGGACTTCCTTATATGGGCATAAATATGGCCGTAAATTTTGGAATAGGTGCAGATCGGAAGATCTAGAAAGCTTTTTGCACGAGTTATCAGATTGTTACAGGTTTTATGATGGCGAGAGTTTGACCCTGGAAAAAGACGTCACAGTGAGGCTTGTGGGAAGTCACGGACTTCCTTATATGGGCATAAATATGGCCGTATATTTTGGAATAGGTGCAGATCGGAAGATCTAGAAAGCGTTTTGCACGAGTTATCAGATTGTTACAGGTTTTATGATGCAGAGAGTTTGACCCTGGAAAAAGACGTCACAGTGAGGCTTGTGGGAATTTACCGACTTCCTTATATGGGCATAAATATGGCCGTAAATTTTGGAATAGGTGCAGATTGGAAGATCTAGAAAGCGTTTTGCACGAGTTATCAGATTGTTACAGGTTTTATGATGCAGAGAGTTTGACCCTGGAAAAAGACGTCACAGTGAGGCTTGTGGGAATTTACCGACTTCCTTATATGGGCATAAATATGGCCGTAAATTTTGGAATAGGTGCAGATTGGAAGATCTAGAAAGCTTTTTGCACGAGTTATCAGATTGTTACAGGTTTTATGATGGCGAGAGTTTGACCCTGGAAAAAGACGTCACAGTGAGGCTTGTGGGAAGTCACGGACTTCCTTATATGGGCATAAATATGGCTGTAAATTTTGGAATAGGTGCAGATCGGAAGATCTAGAAAGCTTTTTGCACGAGTTATCAGATTGTTACAGGTTTTATCATGCAGAGAGTTTGACCCTGGAAAAAGACGTCACAATGAGGCTTGTGAGAAGTCACGACTTCCTTATATGGGCATGAATATGGCCATAAATTTTAGAATAGGTGCAGATCGGAAGATCTAGAAAGCTTTTTGCACGAGTTATCAGATTGTTACAGGTTTTATGATGGCGAGAGTTTGACCCTGGAACAAATTTTCAATTTTTTTCCATTAAAAATGTGTTCTCAATTTGGATTAGAGGAATACACCCAATAACATTTCAATAAGTCTGAACAATAATTTGACATGGTAGACATGAAACAGCTGGAATGAAGGTGATCAAAGCACAAAGGTCATGAGAGGACATACCAACTCGCCGATGTTCAGCCCAAACGTGTTGGGCTTCCTTCCGATAGCCCACAGAAGACAGTCCACCTCTTGAATTGTACTGATCTTCTCCTCGCCGTTACCCTTCTCCGGGTCTATGGTGGCGAGCGTCACTTCCAGCCCCGCGTCGGTTTTATGCACTGACTTCACCTGAGAGTTCTTCCACAAGTCGACGCCCGAGTTCTGCAGCTCTTTGGTGCAGTTTGTGCTGATGAAACTGTCAAAGTTCCTCAAAACCTACCATGACAATCTCTGGCCATCACTATATTTATTGGACACATCATAAGGTACGCATGCGCTATTTCAAGGTTTTCTCACTTCACTCTGTCGTATGATGAGGGAGGTTTTGGAGCCCAGGGTGGTAAGGATGCCCGCCATTTCCACAGCAATGTAGCCAGCACCCACGACGACACTACGTCTGTTGACAGAGAGGGGGGGGGGGGGGCTCAATAAAAAGTCACATTTTTAACATCAATCAATAACAGGACAGTTTCAATGAGCTTCTTACTTTGGAAGACTTTCAAGTTCAAAAAAGCCATCACTGGTGATGCCAAGACTTGCTCCTGTATTAAATTATATTTTAATAATTATTACTAGTACTTTTATAATAATTAGGAGAGTAAAAGAGGTCATGCATGCCCTTCACACAAAATCTGATTACTAATCAAATCATATTTATTTGTATAGCACTTTTCCTGCAAGGACATGCAACACAAAGTGCTTTACAGAATTAAAAACAATTACCACAATTAAAAAGCAAAACAAAGAAAGCCCCTCCCTCCCACCCTCCATACTAGACACACACACACCCACCCACACACACCCACAATCACACACAGTAGGGAGACATGGCATGACACTGAGGATCAAGGAAACGCCTCCTTTGGGGCCTGTCCACACTGGGAGGAGCCGCAGGCCGTGCCATCGGGGGACCAGCACCCGGGTCCCCTGACTCCCCCACATCAAAAGGGAGGAACCACAGTCGGCCGGGTCGAAGGGACCCAAGGACAGTACCCCCTCAGCAGACCCGACACAGCCCCCAGTGTGGAGGACCCCCCTACTAATTAGAACTCTGAGTAAATTTCTTACAAAGTCCGCACCTGGAACCTCGGCATCGCTCAACACAGAAGGCTCCCCTCCGGTGGCGATGAGGATGTGTGGCGCTGTGTACTTCCTGCCGCTTACCTCCACCGTGGGCTCAGGATCGCTAGTGAATCTGGCGTGACCTTCGATGGTTTGGATTTTTGCCTGTCGGAGAAGCAAATGCGTCTTGTTGAGGTTGGAGATACATACAGTATGTGGTGTTGGAAATGTCAATCAATGCCAGTCAGGCATAGTAACAGGTAGAACAATTCCAAAAGAAACCTGTGAGTCACCTGTTGCTATTTATATTATATTATATATTTTTATTATATATTATATTATTTAACAGACAAAGTCATTAGAGACTCAATGCAAAGATTTTTTTCTTACCTTGTCGAGATTGTTGCGATAAATGTGGTTCAGACGACGGACATAAGCATCCCGTTTTGTTTTCAGTGCTCTGAAAATAAAATGTGCCAAAAAAATCAAGGGTTGCATGAATGTTATTTTCTTTCTCGTCTATTAGAAAGGAGAATAAATCCGTTGAATGAATCACACGTAGGCACACCTTAAAAATTCCAGTCCAGCCTCTACTGTATGACATGTCACTGATCCCTATCTACTTTGTTTGGACCACTCCTTCCTGAGCCCTGCCTTTCTAAAAACTGTGACTTCAGTGCAGCATAAACAAGACATGACGTGGCAGAGTGGATGTTCTTAGCGCTACAAAGTCACTTACTCCCAGCTGAAACGAACGCTTCCAACCTCAAAGCCGTAGTCGGCGTGGTCGTGGAGGTACTCGGCGTGCACCGCTGCATTCCACATGACCTGCGGAGAAAAGAAAAGGAAAAAAGATGACTCTTATTTTGGTATAAAGTCATGGCATGGTGATTTTTCAATGAAGAGAAATGACAGAAACGCCTACCTTTTTTGGGACGCAGCCAACATTGACCTGGCAGAGAGGAAAATATTCTTAACACTAAATATATACAATAATATCTGCTACAACCACTATCATAAGTGTTTGCCTGCACAACAGGCAGGTTTCACTCCTGTATTTATTTTTCATTGCTGAAAATTCTGAATTATTTCCTTTCCTGGCAGGAAATTGTAACATGTTAAACAAAGGAAGTGAACAAACTATGCAAGACATGGAGAAGCTCTGCTTCCTCATTATATGATGCTCCGTAATGTAACTTTGTTAAACATATGGGAAATAAACTGAACCATATTTTGTCATTAATATTTGACACATGAAACAATTTCCATTGTGACTAAATGTGGAGGTTTAATAGAATTATGTTTTTTGGTTGAATGCAATAAGCAATGGTGGAGTGAAACTATAGGAGCAGTTTCCTCCAATTTATGCAACTTCCCTTCAGTTACACTATAATAGTGTGTACACATACACAACTTATATATGCAAGACTCTTCTATTTAGCAAATGCATAAATGCTTCCAAAAAACAATTCATTTTTATCCATCCATTCATCAATGCTTGTCCTGATTCTGGTCAAGGGAGCCTATCCCAGCTGAATTTTTGGGCCGCTCCAATGAAGATTACTGCCCAATAACCATTTTATAGCAGGGATGTCCCAACTTTTTCCACTAAGGCCCGCATACTGACAAATCAAAAGAGGGGTGTTGTGTTATCTTTGACAAATGATATTATTATTAGCTGGTGCATCTCAATAAATAAATAAAGAGCTCAGGAGGTTTTTCCTGTTCCCAAACTACCATGGCATCTACAGCAGTCGCTCCTGATCAAAGTCATGGGCACCCTGGGCTACAATATCAAGAAGTCCTTGTCCAATATACACCCTCAATCCAACCATCCCTAGCCCTTCTTTCTTCCATACTCTTCACCCCCATCAGCAACACCCTAATTGAGATGCGTGTATTGTCAGCAGTGTGAAGGGAGTTTGCTTTTAGGGTCTCGAAAAGCATAATATATATCATATAATATGCATTATTATGCGTCATGAAGTATAGTGTATGTATTGTGGAGAATTGTGCACATATACTGTATGCATAATATTGAATATTTAAGTATACATTGCACAACACAAGATAAGGAGCACACTAGTCATATGGGCACTGTAACAGAAGGGGACGTGATGAATATCTCCGTGCTTGTCTTTTACATACTTTACGGTATACCAGAGGCGTCCAGAGGCTCCAGGTGTCAGGTGTTTGAATTGTTACTCACGCAGGTACCTCCGAGTTTGTGACCCTCGATTACGGCGGCGGTGGCGCCCAGCTCCGCCGCCCTCCGTGCCCCGGCTAGACCCCCCGAGCCGCCGCCGATCACCAGAAAGTCGAACCGGGTCACCCCTGTTGTTGTTGTTGCCATGCTGCGACGGATCACCCGGAAATGCGAGGAAGGTCGATGTCTGATGACGGACGAGGGGTAGAAGACAATGAAGGGGGTTCGTGTACGAGTTAGGCGAGTTAACAGCGCCATAACCAGGAAGCTGACACGCGTGGGAGGATGAGTGGGAGGGTCAATGAAAAAAGCTGCACTGCTGTGTCATTATGAAATGCAACAATGGTGTGCAAATCCTAGAAAACGTGCCCACAATGGTCCCGGTGACACTCACTTTTCAACAACACGTGTGAACCACAGCGGCGACAGAACTTTAATAGTAATAACTACTCTTTATACAGTTTCATCAAGGTTTATGACTATTTAACATGTAAAAAATAACATCTAAACATACCTCGGCAGTGCGAGTGAAATGGACACCGTTTGAAGAACGCTGCTTATCTTCACAAAGAGCATATTTTCACCATTTTGTGCCTCACTGCATCAAGCTAGTGCGATAAAACAGCCGGTTTCACAAATTTAAATATGTTAAAAGAGCAATCCTGTGTTTGAAGGACACATTCGCGTTGCACTTACTAAAGTAAACAATACGATAGAGTTGTTCTTCCGGTAAAGGAAAGCTCGCAACCAATCAGGACGTTTAAGTCATTTTCGAAAGCAGCCGTAAGAACCCAGCGTAAGTCACGTCATTGTACACAAAACGTAGCGTACCTTACGTATAATTCCACAAAGAATAGCACCGGTGCTACGCTCAGTCTGCCTGCCATCAAATAAATCAAGAGGCAATTATCCGGTTTTGACTGTCAAAATAAAACGCCACTTGAATAATATCATAAAACGTTACTTTATTACACAACTTAAATTAATAAATTTAGTTCAGAATAAACAATTGGTATTTAGAAATTATAATATAAAAGGAACTTAAATGTTCCAACCAATTAACTGTTTAATGAAATAATGTGTCGTCTTATTTTGAAGGCATATTTTTGTTTTCCGGAGTAGTCAAGCTAAGCAACACGAAGCTAACGTTGAAAAGACCCCCCGATTTGCAGCGTTGACAAGCACCAGGAAACCATCCAGCAATAATGTTTTAAACGTCTTATCTTAACCTACAAGTACACAATTTCACCAAAGGTACGTAAGCGGCATTTATCTGCCTGACGAATCGGCATTTTTCCTCCGAACCGGGGCGTCGTCTTTGCGACCCCTCTTGTCGTGGCAAAGCCTCACTGGTTGGGCCTTCACTTTGCAATCAGAGGAAACGTCGACACCCCCCACGCCACCAGTGGGGAGAAAAACCCTACAGATTTATGTTATTAAATTTAATTTAGTAACTCTGCTTAAGAGCGTGTTGTCAAGGCTTTTGTTTACAAACGTATCGAGGGTTGCGTGGATCAGACCGTAAGAATGAGCAATGTAGGGGGAGGGGCTATGCTCTGTTTATCATCAAAACCTTACACCATGTCTTTCTCGTCTCCTCTTCTGCTACACAGCATCATTCTCCAGCAGAAGCAGAATCTGATGTGTACTGTGATGTGAAGCTGTGGAAGTGGGTGGAGCTGCTGCTGCCGGGTGACCCCCTCAACATGAAGCCCGTCACCTATCAAAGCTTCCCCACCATGGTGTACAGCACGCAAGCGCCCGTCCTGGTCCAGTCAATTAGCTCCTCCGTGATGGCACGCTGCGACAAATGTGGATTTGCATCGTCGGATACAGAGCTGTTCAAGAGACATATGCTTGAGCACACGGCGTCGAATCTGCACTGCTTTTATTGCCAGAAAACGTTATTCAGCAAGGAGGAGTTGAACGCCCACCTGCAGCAACATATCAAGCACACGTTCACCTGCCCACATTGTGGACAGGGCTACATGAGGAACCGTTGCATGTTGAAACACATTGAGCGTGTGCATAATAAAAACAGTGGTCAAGGACTTGGCTGGACTAAAAATCCACAAGCCTCCAATGCCTTACCCCGCTCTGAAGCATCAACACGGCAGCCAGTCGGAGTGAATGTCCCAAGCCTCAGCACACCTGCCGTGAGACTCAACAAGGGCGCACAGAACACTAGGACAATGAACACAAAGCTCATTAATCATTCAAATTGTGTTTCAAATAATGTTACTAACAGGGCTTTGACGGTGTCGCTCCCCGATGAAGTGTCCATCCCACCTGGGTGCCTGGTGGAACTTGTTGAAGTGAAAACAGTCAATGGGTCAAAGGAGCTAAAACTGAGGCTGGTCTCGCAACAAGAAAACGAGGCCGTCAGGAAAGACTGCAGGTCAGCAGTAGAACAAAACCTCACCGCCGGGAAGACCTTAGCACCCAAATTGAATCCTCCAAATGCGACAAATTCGACAAACGCGGGGATGTGCTTTGTGAACAAAAAGCAGTTTGAAACAAGTGTGGCCTGTGCACAACGTCCTGACAGAATCCCAGTCAGCACGTCCAAAATCCTTGTCTCGAACCAAGCACCGATAAAGAGGACATCTCAGGAAGTTGTCGACCTGGCCAACTACCCCAACAAAGTTTCCAAAATGCACCACAATCCCGTAAGAGAAACGATGGAAATCCCGGCTACATGGAACAAAGCTGTTACCGATCGAGTGAAACCTGACGCCGTCATTTTCACCAGCCAAGCCAGCAGGGTGGCGTGCCTCCCGCACCTAGACAAAAAAGGACCATGTGTTTCTGCGCAAAAAACAGATGAAAGGCGACCAAGTATTCCAGAGCGCCAAAAGAGTATTCCCGTCACAAAAACAGTTGTGACAAAATGTTCCTTTCGAGACTTGTTGACGTCTGTTAAAGTTGAACCCGATGTAGTTCATCTCCATGACAACTCCAAAATTAAGAATACATCAGCAGGAATCGCCACGGCAAATCGGAAATCAACCTCCTTGGATGTTCCTTCGGGTTCAGCTGTCCGAGGGGCACCTCCGACGATCAAGCTTGGCCAGGATAGCACTCCTCCTCAGACGTCTTTCCCAGCTCCCTCCACGTTGCGACAGATGCTCAGCGAGTCCTCGTCTGTCAAAGCACCCATCGCTTCCTCCTGCTCCAAGTCCAGCCTCCCAAATTGGCCACAGGGTGTCCGCTCCAGGGATAAAGCGCCAGAGCCGGAGAGCTTCCCAGTCATCTCCTCCGTGTTTTCCTTGAGCCAACAACCAGAGGAGGCTCAGGGTACCATGCAGCCGCTAGTCATGGCTTTGCAGGGCATCGACATGGACAAACTCCACAACTCCAAGAACCTGAATCCAGCTGTCGACATCCAAGATCGGGTATTGGCCTGTGGCCCTGTGAAAGTGGAAGGGCCTGACAAAATGATTGAACACTTGCCTATCCCGGCACGGAATGACATTAAAGAGGAGGAGAAAAACAATCCAAATGGGGAGAAAAACAGCATGACACAGACGGACAAAGATGTTCCATTCTTGAAATCGGAAAACAATAAGCCAGTTCGGAATAACAAGACGATTTCTTCTTCTTCTTCTGCTGCTGCTGTTGTGAATCCCATATATGACATGTCAAAATTCTTGACCGTATCTTTAATGAGAGTGGACGAATGCGACGTGTGGACGAGCAGCGGGAATGAACCGGAACCCGCAGCGTCAAATTCCAACCCTCCGCCATCTGCGCCAAGTATCCGCACCGAGATCCAACTGATGCCGCTCAAGGCGGACCAACTGGTGACGCAGCCGGGCCCGGATCAGCCTGTGGTTATCCTCAATCACCCCAAACCACGGTTTCCCGTCCAGGAGACCGTTGACAGTATTACCCACACCGGAAGCCCAGAAAAGCCCGCAAAGTGCCAAATATTAAAGATGAGGCTGGGCAAAGTGATGGGACAGAAATATGAGGTCATGGGATGCACTGTGAGGGTCTCCCCATGATGCTCACACATGAGAAAAAAAACCTTTTACATTTACAATGAAGACTACAGAACTATTTTAGATATAACACTCGAAAAAAAACATTCCCCGCTGTACAATTATGGACATTTTTGTTCAATTCATACTTTCTAATGTGAGCTTCTGTACGAATAATCAATGACTTGGGTATTAGTGGCTGTGCAGGAAGCCTCAGAGGGATTCTGTTTGCAAGAACACAGCCAAGCATTTCATTCAAACATCTGTAAAGTCTTACTAGCGACTCGTAGCATAGATGGATGGATGTAGTCTGTAGCTGCAAATTACATTTACTGGAAGTGAGTAGATTATATTGAACGGAGAGAGATTTTTTTTAGACCTATTTCCTTGCAAGTTGAGGACAGCCACTATTTGACATGGCTTCATCTCGAGAGACTTAATCCCAGAGAAAAAGTATTCATTTCTTATCATGCATTACCCTAACTACACAGCATTTTACTGCAAATTTCCCCCCCCAAAAAACAATTCCCAGTTTTTAGTAATAGATCAGTATGTGAAATATTTTTTTTGCAGGTTTTTGCACACTTAGTGTCAAAATCCATTCATATAAAAAAAGGTGTCACTAATGGCTCCATACATCAGAATCCATTTATGTCGAAGCTATGTATGGCCTACATCCAAAATGTATGTCATTGTGAATATTGACACAAATGAATACAAGTGGATAAAATATCATGCTTTGTGTAAATACAAAAAAAAGTTTGTTATTGTATTGAGGTGGATAGGTTTTACCCCCTTGAAAAGAAGCACCTGAATGCACCATCCATGTTGTGTTTTCAAGGCTTGGCAGCTTCAGTTCGGACATTTCAATTGTTCAGTTTTATTTGTTCTGTATGCGCTTTTGCATTGCTTAGTTAACATATTTTTAATGTAACCCCACTGAGAAATATGCTGAGGTAAAACATTTCAGATTTTTTAGTTTGTCGTCAATGTGTATATAATGTACATTTCCATCTCATGCCCTTTTATTTTTGTATATGTACAGCTCTACTTAGCAGCCACAACACTTACACAGTACAGTACAGAGGTGCCAACCATTCCAGAGACCTTTGCACATTAAAGATGCTAAAACCACTTCAATGTAAGTCAATATATGCTCAATTGGAACAAAACATTGACATTATAGATTTTGTCATAGCAAATCATTTTCAAAATATGCCAAGGGCAGCACTTTGGACACCCCTCATTTATTACAATACTGTCCAAAATTCTGCAGCTACATAGACAACTGAAATGCTCCGTTGACTGAACCCAAGCTCAATGCAGGCAGATGCTGAAATGCACAAACTGAATAATAAAAGTATACGCTCCTTTTCTTTTTACACATTGACTGTGAAAAGCTGTAAGCCTGGTAATAACATAGCAGTGTGTCTAATATAGTGGTTGCATACAACTCTTGTGCCGGATGGCATGTCATGCAGTAGCTAATGAAGTGTTCGGTGATGCTCTCAAGTTATGAAAATATGAATGGTCCTCAAGCCCCGCTGAGAGAAGCTTACTACAGTACTACTACTATGGCTACTTCCATCCCAACTTGAATGTGTTTTTACATGTTTTACTTTAGCCTTTTTCAACACCAGTGTCATCTGTGTTATCATATACCATGTTTTTATTACTGTAGTTTTTTTTTCTATTAAAAGTGTGTTAATGATGGTCATGACCTTAAAATTGGTTGTTGTTTTTTTTGATCACCTCAAGTTGAGGTGGAATTTGTATATTGGCGGTATGGTGTAATACCATAGGACATCCTGCAGATGGGGCTAAAGCTTTAATCTCGTTAGGGTGGCCCATAATGGACTCTACACTCATCAAAGGTAAATTCATGTACCGTTAGGGGGTGAAACGGCTTACAACTAAACTTTATGTACTTATTCGGAAACGCTAGATTTTACCTTGAATAAAACGAAAGCAGATTATTTTGTTTACCGTACATCTCCAGCATTTCATCCCAGTCTCAATCCATATTATGATTCATAGTGTGGATCTCGTACCTCTCACCCCGTGTCCTAAAATCGGGGGTGCCGTGGGAAGGGCGAACTCACACTGTTAGCCAATCATATAATATCTGGGCCCACTTCACAACGAAAGCATATTTGACTAGCATGAACGCTACTCATCAATGCCACGATTGGAGAAGGTGAACAAGGGCACGGCAGTATTGCTCAGGCTCTCATGGAAGCAAGATGTTAGCCCACTACGTCAAGGGTGTCCAAAGTCCTTTTTTTACCCTTAACAATATAAGTTAATAATAAAAATAACAATAAAAAAAACTTTTCTTACTTTTGAGCTAGCCATGGTTCTCTCAGCTCTTGTCAAGTAAACAAAGTATTTCATTGGCTCATTTCAGAGTGACGTCACCATCGTTGCAGGCATGTGTTTGGCCAGCTATGTGGGGCGGGTAGAGCGTGACCTGTGAACCAGGAAGTGCGGGGATTTTGGGTGTGCTGTTCTCTGGTGGCGAGAAAGTGGAAAATAAAGTTGACTGGAAGCAGCCGACAGCCGTGTTCTTTTTCTCTGCCCAAGTCAGGCCGCCCCTTACCACGGTTTGGGGCTGAACACACTGACAGGTGACACCACGTTTTCTCTCACGTAACCGTAATAACTGAAGTAAAGTTCTGACTTGTTTATTGTACTTACAGGTCATTCTCAGCGGTGCTCTGCTCTGTATTGATTATCAGCCGAGAGCTGTCTATTTAATTCAAATACAAGTTCAGTATGAAGTTCCTGATTCCAATTTGAGAGAGTACAACACACCAAAAAAAGAGGTAAATCTGAGGGGAGCGTGTTCACACTCCCATGTTTCCTTCTCTCCTGGATAATTGTAATCTCCCGCAGCGTGAAACAGCCAACAGATGGCCCTGGAGAGCCGCTGGAGCATCATGTTAGCTCAGCATGACATCTCTCTCACATCCTCACTCTGCTTTCATTCTCTGCATGCTCTTGTATTGCCTGTGTATGGCAAATTTATATTGGTTCATTATATTCAACAGAGCTTCTGGTGCAAAGCAGAATAGTAGTACTACAACTTCCTGAGCCATCACGGTCAGTACAATTCAGTCGTTTTGTGAGTGACAAGAAGGCATTACACACACACACACACAAACAGACTCACAATCAAAAGTTCTGTCCAGACGGTGAAATCCAAAGTCCCATGAGGCGGACTCCGACTTGGAATTGGATTTTGCAAGTGTGCAGCAACACTCAGCAGGGCCTTGTCTGGTCTACTTTGCAGAGATTAGTGGGTCATGGGAAGCGGTTTTGGATGACTCACATGAAAGAAGGAAAGAGAGATTATAAAGATGAAACTGGAACATACAAATATTAAAAGCCGTGTGGTGGCTGACGGAGGCTTCACCGTGGGCATCAAGGAGCTTGTGGAAGCTTCTTGTGATACCTCACATACACATTATGGTGGATTAAACCTTGAACGTTTCTGCTGCTGAATGCTGCATTCGATAATGACCACGTCGCCGCTTCTTTTTCATGCGACACAAAGCGTAGAAATGTTCAGGAATAAAATGTTGCGTCCGAACAAATGATACGTGTCAAATAAATCTAATGAATCATCAATTTATGTGGGCAGGAACGTGGTGACATTCTTTTGGTCTGTCGGAAAGCATTTCATCTCTGGATTCAATGCCAAACTGAAACATTTTATCAAAGAAAGGAGACAAATTTTATTTCATTCGATATACAGCAAACCTTGCACAATAAAACTAAACTAAACTTGAAATAATCCACCCAGAGTTACACTTCCTCATGCACACGAAAGGGGGTGTGATTTAGAGATGTTGGATCATAAATGTTCCTCCCACCGGTTATTAATCATAAACACATAATAAAACTAAAACTAAACAGAGACTTGAAATAATCTACAAAATCAAACCCAGAGGTACACCTCCTCCTGCATAAACAAGGGGGTGTGATTTAGAGATGTTGGATCATAAATGCTCCTCCCACCAGTTATTAATCCTAACCACACAATAAAACTAAACAGAGACTTGAAATAATCCACAAAGTCAAACCCAGAGGTGCACTTCCTCATACACAAGCAAGGGAGTGTGATTGCGACATTCATTCATTCATTCATTTTCTACCGCTTTTCCTCACGAGGGTTGCGGGGGTGCTGGAGCCTATCCCAGCTGTCTTTGGGCGAGAGGCGGGGTACACCCTGGACTGGTGGCCAGCCAATCACAGGGCACATATAGACAAACAACCATTCACACTCACATTCATACCTATGGACAATTTGGAGTCGCCAATTAACCTAGCATGTTTTTGGAATGTGGGAGGAAACCGGAGTCCCCAGAGAAACCCCCCCACAGTCAAAACCAGAGGTACACTTGCTCAAAACGCAAGTATGTCCGATAAACAATGTGTTGGCTAATAATGTCCAAACCTGCTATTGTTGTTACTTTTGAGTTAGCAGCATCAGGAAGGTTAACATTTATGTTATTTGTGAAGGACAGTTTTACCCTGGAACAGATTATTTATAGTTCCGTTATTTCTTACAGGAAAAATGACTCTTTTTGTGACTTAAAATGTGAAAAATTCCAAGGTCAACCAGCACATTGGAATCAACCTTGCGGTGTCCACCATACGTTGTAATTTATCTCTGCTCATAAGCAATACATCCTTCTATACCTCCACTTCATTTAGTTCTAAAACCAGGAAATGTTGATTGATGGTGGCTCCTCCAAAAAGTTCACAAAGCCATGACACATTGCCTCGTATCAGAGCGGCCATCTTCCTCCTCCATGATTCTCATAATTCATGTCGGGCGACATTGGTTTCCTGGTCATCCTCCGCTGTAAGCCAACAGTGGTGCCGCACCATCCATCATCTGCTGACCTTCAGCATCGTGCCCCGGGCAGCGGAGGGAGTGACTGATGTCGACACGGCCGCCACCTCCCCGCACCCGAGGCCCCCGCCCGCAACCCCCGCCAGATATCCGTCCGCCATTATCCGACCCCGGTGTCCGCAGATTCCCATCAGTGCTGGCGGCTTTAATTATTCACGCCACTGAATCGCGGTCTCATCGGAGAGATGGACCAGACCTTGCTCGGATCTTATCTGTGAGATCTCATCCTTCTTTTATATGCACTGTGGATTAGAGCCTGCTAACTGCGATTCAACGCCCCAAGCACATGGACGACACTCTTTTCATATCGTGGTTCAATACCGACGATTCAAAACTGGTAACCCACATACACGTGTACCCGCTTTGCGACTGTTGCCAACCCTCCAGGCTGGATCTTATTTCTCAGTGACGGGTCCGGGACTGATGAGGACGGGACGGATGTTTTTTGGCTGCCTGGTGGAGGACAAGGAGAGGAGACAGGAGCAGGGGCGGGGATTTGGACACAGGAGGAGCTGCCAGATTGACAGGTCGATGGGTCGTCGCTCGGGGCGAAGGTGTGGACGTGTTTGGGGAGCTGTCTCAATAGATAAGCATCAGTGAAAATATGAGAGGCGAGATGGTAATCTCTCGCAGGAAGTCCAGGCGATAGTGTTGCAGACCTAACCACAGGAGGGACTACTGACCTTGCAGGCCTCTGATCCATTCATGCTCATTACAAACACATGCAAGCCTGTTGTACGCCGTCTGGGTTTAGCATGGGGGAGATGTGTACCTTATAGAAGCTGATGTGCTGCGTTGCCTTTTAATGTCATTTTCTTGCTTGTTAGTTTGCAGGATTGCATGGAAACTATGTGAGCAATCGGGAAATTTCACAGAAGAGCAGGGGTGTTTGAACTGGTCTCATCCTGGGACCCATGGTCATTAAGGTGTGACCCACTTTTATAAAAGTATAAGCATGCTAGTTTACTTTTTGTTGTAATAGCCTTCATAACATGTTAGGTTCATTGGAGAGCCAAATTGTTCATAGGTGAGGATAAGCTGCATAGAAAATGAATGGATGTTCATTCTACCGCTTATCCTCACAAGGGTCGAAGGCGTGCTGGAGACTATCCAGGTCGCTGGCCAATCACAGGGCACATATAGACAAACAACCATTCACACTCACATTCATACCTATGGACAATTTGGAGTGGCCAATTAACCTAGCATGTTTTTGGAATGTGGGAGGAAACCGGAGTACCCGGAGAAAACCCCCCCACATCGGGGGAAAACATGCAAATTCCACACAGAGATGCCCGGAATCGAACACCAGTCTCCTAACTATGTGACCTGCACACTAACCACTCACACACTGTGCAGCCTGGATGGATGATAATTATTTTATGATAATGTAGTAGAGCTGTCAATCAATTGAAATCAAATAAAAATAGTTAATTGTGGTTAATCACATTTAACTCACAATGAATCACAGAAGTTTATATTCAGTTTTTGCATGTTATTTTATTCATTCATTCATTCATTCATTCATTTTCTACCGCTTTTCCTCACGAGGGTCGCGGGTATGCTGGAGCCTATCCCAGCTGTCTTCGGACGAGAGGCGGGGTACACCCTGGACTGGTGGCCAGCCAATCACAGGGCACACATAGACATTCACACTCACATTCATACCTATGGACAATTTGGAGTCGCCAATTAACTAATTAATTAGTGGAATCGAACCCAGGTCCTCCTAGCTGTGAGGTCACTCAACCGCCGTGCTGCTGGATGATAATTATTTTATGATAATGTAGTAGAGCTGTCAATCAGTTGAAATCAAATAAAATAGTTAATTGTGATTAATCACATTTAACTCACAATTAATCACAGAAGTTTGTATTCCACAGTTTTTGCATGTTATTCTATTTCACCTCATATTTGGTCCCAATGCTGCTACTATGTGGGGATGCATAAAGAGCAAATGCTAATGTGTATATTTCTCTGAAAAACAAACTCCAGACTCGTACTGATGGATGGTGGGTGTGTAAATGCACCCCCCCCCCCCCCCACACTACAACGGAGCGTTCCATGATGACGAGCCAGGAATTTATGTGGGCCAATCCAGTAGGTGGCAGCCTGTAATGAGCCTTTAGTTGGTTTGCCAACCGCCATTAAACATCGAAGTGGATGAGTTCGTGAGAAGCTAAGCGTGAAGCAGAGCGGGTCCGGGAAGAAGGAACGGCGAAAAAATATATTGCCTCATTACCGAAAGTCTTTAGAGCGTCGGTAGAAAAAAAAATATCAACAATCCAGCATTTGCAAACAATTGATTTCTTCACATTTCCATGCCTTCTTCTTGACATTGTGTCTTGTTATGACTGTTGGCATCGTATATTGTTTAATCATCGTTTTGGTTACGTTGTCGTTATTCATCTTCCCCCTCAATACGCACAATCTCTCTCTCTCTGAAACACGCATGCACACATCTTTTGGGATGATGGGTTGTTTTGTTCAAAAATAAATATCTGTCATTTTCACATTTTCTCTAGTTTGAAAGCTGAAACTTTATTCTGTCATTCAGATCATTTAGTGTAATATTGTATATAGTACTGAATGTGAATGGTTGTTTGTCTATATGTGCCCTGTGATTGGCTGGCCACCAGTCCAGGGTGTACCCCGCCTCTCGCCCGAAGACAGCTGGGATAGGCTCCAGCACCCCCGTCACCCTTGTGAGGAAATACGGTAGAAAATGAATGAATGAATAAAATACCATGCAAAAACTGAATACAAACTTCTAACTGTGATTAATTGTGAGTTAAATGTGATTAATCACAATTAACTATTTTCATTTTATTTCAATTGATTGACAGCTCTACTACATTATCATAAAATAATTATCAACCATCCAGGCTGCACGGTGTGTGAGTGGTTAGCGTGCAGGTCACAGAGCTAGGAGACCAGTGTTCGAATCCGGCCATCTCTGTGTGGAGTTTGCATGTTCTCCCCGTGCATGCGTGGGTTTTCTCCGGGTACTCCGGTTTCCTCCCACATTCCAAAAACATGCTAGGTTAATTGGCCACTCCAAATTGTCCATAGGTATGAATGTGAGTGTGAATGGTTGTTTGTCTATATGTGCCCTGTGATTGGCTGGCCACCAGTCCAGGGTGTACCCCGCCTCTCGCCCCAAGAAAGCTGGGATAGGCTCCAGCACCCCTGTGAACCTTCTCCGGGGACTCCGGTTTCCTCCCACATTTCAAAAACATGCTAGGTTAATTGGCGACTCAAGGGTGTACCCCGCCTCTCGTTTGAAGACAGCTGGGATAGGCTCCAGCATCCTTGTGACCCTTCTCTGGGTACTCCGGTTTCCTCCCACATTTCAAAAACATGCTAGGTTAATTGGTGACTCCAGGGTGTACTCCGCCTTTCGTTTGAAGACAGCTGGGATAGGCTCCAGCACCCCCGCGACCCTTGTGAGGATAAGCGGTAGAAAATGAATGAAGAACACATAGAGGAGCTCAGCTTGAGGTGAGGAGCTCGAGAGGAACCAGAGGTGGCTCAGGCATCTAGTCTGGATGGCGCCCGGATGCCCTCCCTGGTGAGGTATGAGGTATTCTGGGCATGCCCAGCTGGGCGTAGACCTCGGACACGCTGGAGGGATGCTGGCCTGGGAATGCTCCTGGTGGAAATGGAAAAGTTGGTCTGGAACCTGGAAATCTGGGCTTCCCTAGTGAGAATGCTGCCCCCTGCGACCTGGACCCCGGCATGGTACTGGCAACCCTTCATGACACTGCAGATGTGTTGGCTTTGTTTTTTGTGATTGGCTTTGGGAGGCTTTTATCGACATATGATTGATTGATGGGAGCATCGCTGTATTTTCAGTAGCTACATGAGGCTCGTATCAATATAGACATGCTATTCTAGCGTGACCAAATGTCCTGTTTTCCCAGGACATTTACTTTGGCTTCTTTTTCTGCTTAAACTGCAATTCCCTTAATGGTCAGGTCTAATTACTGCACCATCTTGACCATTGACCATGCTGTTCCTGACTTTCGCAGCCACCTCTATCCCGCTCAAATATGTCACAGCCATTTTGGGGGGGGGGGGGGGGGGGGGGGAGTGAACATCTGTCCCCGGCCTCGGTTTTAGTTAGTTATGATGGTTTTCAGGTCTCTCTTAAGGTTAATAATAATAATAATAGTAATAGTACTTTGAAATAAAAACAAAAACATACAAAATCTAATATTTTTATTGGCGAAAAGGGACATTTTTTCAAGACACTCGTTAGATTAATAATACTATTTTATAGCAATATGATAATTATAATCATTATAATAATACCATTTTATAGCAATATGATAATAATAAGTAAATGACAAATTAGTTAATATGATTTTCAGGTCTCTTAAGGTTAACAACAACAACAACAACAATAATAATAATAATAATAATTATATATTATAAATATATTTTTAATAATGACATTTTTTCAAGGCACTTGTTAGATTAATAATACTATTTGATAGCAATATGATAATTATAAATAAATGACAAATTAGTTAATATGGTTTTCAGGTCTCTCTTAAGGTTAATAATAATAATAATAATAATAATAGTAATAGCACTTTGAAATAAGAACAAAAACATGAAAAGTCTAATATTTTTATTGGAGAAAAGGGCCATTTTTTCAAGGCACTCAGATTAATAATACTATTTTATAGCAATATGATAATTATAAGTAAATGACAAATTAGTTAATATGATTTTCAGGTCTCTTAAGGTTAACAATAACAATAATAATAGCACTTTGAAATAAAAAAAACATGAAAAATCTAATATTTTTATTGTAGAAAAGGGACATTTTTTTTCAAGACACTCATTAGATTAATAATACTATTTTATAGCAATTGATAATTATAAGTACATGACAAATTAGTTAATATGATTTTGAGGTCTTTCTTAAGGTTAACAACAATAATAATAATAATAGCAATAGCACTTTGAAATAACAAGAAAAACATGAAAAATCTAATACTTTTATTGTAAGTGTCGTTGGCAATTTTAGTTTTGGGGAGTAGAGTGATGGCCGAAGCACATGTCTTGTTTTTTGTACCATTTGTGGGTAAATTGTCCCAAGAAGATAGTAATTGATGTAAAAAGTGACCAGATAATGCATGCCATCCATCCCCATGATTAACTCCAGGAAGCACAAGAAGACATATGCTATCATGCTATGATGTGTTTGAGGGGACACAAAAGGACAAAGATTGAAGGTCAAGTGACTTCAAGATGACGAGTCCATCTCGATGTCAAAGACATCATCGTGGTCACATCAAGCAATTAAAGTGATGATCACAGCAGCTCTTGTGTGTAATAGAATCCAAATGTAACGCATAAAAGAACACTTCAGAAGGTTGTAAAGCTAGCCCAGGTGCAACGGTATCATCACGCCAAGGCCTCACACATACATAAGGGGTCAAAGGTTAAATTCCCCGCAGGGCCTGGAGGAATGTGTGAGCATATTCCCAATACTCCATAGCTCCAGCCCTTTATTTTCATCGTCCGTATGAACAATAGCACGGCAGCAAACTGCATCTCCAAGGAATGGAGTGACCTTCATCTCGCTCGGCGGAGGGCACGCCATTGCATTCTATTTCTCTGGAGATGCGCTTGACTGAGTAGCAAATCACAGGAGGGTGCTGGCGAGACGTGACCCTCGATCCTGTTCAAGAGAGTCGAGACGGCCAACACGTTATTGGCTACAAGAAGAACAGATGGGAATAGCGTTGGTAAACGGGTTCAAAGCAGGGGTGGCCATTGAATGCATCTTTTCAATGCTTTGGGTTACATCGCTTAGGCTTTTTGTTGTGTTGCATTGTTGGTCAATTACGGTCAGTCGTAGCGTCACTTTTACCGTTTTACTAAGCTGACCTATTCCGTGCCGAACAAAGTGCTTTTCTTCAATTCAATCATTTAGTCATCACATTTTCTGAACACTAATTAGGAGAAAAGGGACATTTTTTTATTTTTTTTCAAGGCACACATTAGTTAATATGGTTTTCAGGTCTTTCTTAAGGTTAACAACAATAATAATAATAGTAATAGCACTTTGAAATAACAACAAAAACATGAAAAATCTAATATTTTTATTGTAGGAAAAGGACATTTTTTATTTTTTTTTCAAGGCACTCCTTAACTTAATAATACTATTTTATAGCAATATGATAATTATAAGTAAATTACAAATTAGTTAATATGATTTTCAGGTCTCTTAAGGTTAACAACAACCATAATAATAATAATAATAATAATAATAATAATAGCCCTTTGAAATAAAAAAAACATGAAAAAGCGAATATTTTTATTGTAGAAAAGAAACATTTTTTTATTTTTTTTCAAGGCACTCATTAGATTATATATATATAATAATACTATTTTATAGCAATATGATAATTATAAGTACATGACAAATTAGTTAATATGATTTTCAGGTCTCTTAAGGTTAACAATAATAATAATAATAGTACTAACACTTTGAAATAACAACGAAAACATGAAAAATCGAATATTTTTATTTTAGAAAAGGGACTTTTTTCCAAGGCACTCATTAGATTAATAATACTATTTTATAGCTATATGATAATTATAAATAAATGACAAATTAGTTACTAGGATTTTGAGGTCTTTCTTAAGGTTAACAATAATAATAATAATAATAATAATAGTAATAGCACTTTGAAATAACAAAAAAAACATGAAAAATCGAATATTTTTATTTTAGAAAAGGGACTTTTTTTCCAAGGCACTCATTAGATTAATAATACTATTTTATAGCAATATAATAATTCTAAGTAAATGACAAATTAGTTATTAGGATTTTCAGGTCTTTCTTAAGGTTAACAATAATAATAATAATAATAATAGTAATAGCACTTTGAAATAACAACAAAAACATGAAAAATCTAATATTTCATTTGGAGAAAGGGGACATTTTTTAATTTTTTTTCAAGGCCCTTGTCAGATTAATAATACTATTTTATAGCAATATGATAATTATAAGTAAATGACAAATTAGTCAATAGGATTTTCAGGTCTCTCTTAAGGTTAACAATAATAATAGTAATAGCCCTTTGAAACAACAACAAAAACATGAAAAATCTAATATTTTTATTGTAAGTGTCGTTGGCAATTTTTGTTTTGGGGAGTAGAGCGATGGCCGAGGCGCATGTGTTTTCTTTTCTGAGTAAATTGTCCCCAGAAGATAGTAATTGATTTGAAAAGTGACCAGATAAAGAAGGTGCAAAGTGCCCATTTGTCCTGGGGAGGAGGTGGGGGATGCCCTAAGGAACGACCTGCTAAGAGCATCACAGCACACACACCCAGAGCTCATTAGATGAGTATGGGCATGTAGCAGCGAGGCAGACAACTTATGTGTGCTGCTGGACGGACGGACGGACGGACGGACGGACGGCCGGCACGCAGCAGCTAATAGGCTGAGTCAACAGCGTGTGAAATGAAGAAGGAAATAGGAGTCGACAGCAGACATTAAGCTTCTCTCACACGCCTTCGTCACCCTTCGAAATGGCACAACTTCTTGTTTCTCTAAAGTAAGGGTGTCCAAACCTTTACCAGGGAAGGCCACATGCCGACAATGAAAGGATGCTAGGGACACATAAGCATAAAACATGTAGATATGCTATAAGTTATGTATACTTCAAGAAAAAACAACATCACAGCTCTGTGGTACAGGTGAAAGAGCATCTTTGATCTAACATGTAATGTCCCTCTGAAGTACTCCTTCCTGATCCTATCCATCCTGGTCACTCCCAATGAGAACCGCAGCATTTTTTTTCTTTAATATTATTAACTCTTTATTTCACTTTATTCTTGAAAATTATAAATTTCTTTACAACCTAATTATCCAAAAATGTACATTTTTTTTAACAATTAACCTTTTTTTTGTTTTCATAATATTACCGCTTAAAATGTATATATAATAATAAAATAAATAAATAATATTTCATTCATATTCAATACTTCTATATTTGATTAATAAACTTACTACTACTACTACTACAAATAATATTAATTATATTTATACTGCTAAATATACTGCTAATAATATACTGCAGTATACACTGCTTATACTGCTAAATATACTGCTTTATTGCCATAATATTTTGACTTTATTCTTGAAAATTATAACTTTCTTTGCAACCTAATTATCCAAAAATTTTATTTTTTTTTAACAATCAACAATTTTTTTGTTTTCATAATATTACTGCTTAAAAATGTATATATAAATAATAAAAAATAAATAAATAATATTTCATTCATATTCAGTACTTCTATATTTGATTGATAAACTTAATACTACTACTACAAATAATATTAATTATATTTATACTGCTTAATATACTGCTAAATATACTGCTTATACTGCTAAATATACTGCTTTATTGCTATAATATTTTGACTTTATTCTTGAAAATTATAACTTTCTTTGCAACCTAATCATTCAAAAATGTTAACAATTTTTAACAATTAACAATTTTTTGTTTTCATAATATTACCGCGTAAAAATGTATATATAAATAATAACAATAAATAAACATATTTCATTCATATTCAATACTTCTATATTTGTTTAATAAACTTAATACTACTACTACAAATAATATTAATTATATGTATACTGTTAAATATACTGCTAAATATACTGCTTTATTGCCATAATATTCTGACTTTATTCTTGAAAATTCTAACTTTCTTTGCAACCTAATTATCCAAAAATGTAATAAACTTAATACTACTACTACTACTACTACAAATGATATTAATTATATTTATACTGCTAAAATAAAATAATTTTCCCACCTAATATTATTTCACATTATTCTTGTGAAATTACAATTTTTTCTTCTTCTTTTTCTTAAAATGTTGACTTGATTCTTGTAAAAACACGGCTGATTGGTCAATATTCCAGGCCAAATTGACCAAAATTGAGCAAACTGTACGGGTCAGTATGCATTTTGCTGTGTCCCATCACACTACTGTAGTACTGGGTTTTGGGCAGTCCTGCCCGGACCTGGACCACCTCAACGGGAACTGTTTTTTTTTTTATCTCTGATCAATTAAGAACGATGACACACGTGACCGACATTCTCTCGATGTGAAGAACAAGTGAAAAAGTAAAAGATATATTTTTAACCTGCTTAAGAGACAAGAAAAAGCTGAAGGAATCAAAGCCAGGTAATATTACAATTGAGATTATTGTGACTAAAATACCTCTCGGCTAAGATGTCTTTGTCAGATTTCCACTGGGAGGATCTTTAGAATAACTCTCCATGCTTTTCCCTCCTCATTGATATGTTAATAAGAACCTTGTGGGGTTTTTTTTTTCTTTCTTTTGGGTTTGGAACCCAAATCTTTTCTGCTGAGAGTCTCATTTTGCCAAAGCAGGGAGGAGTCTCATTTCCATACCAAATGCTTGGCTTGGAATGAAACTACTATTAAGCAAATTGTGCCAGTCTAATGATGGGAGAAGGAAAAAAAAAAAGAAGCAAAAACGGCAGTTTCCAAGGTAATATGCAAAACAGTCTCTTTGACTTGTGTTTGAACTATGAGAACCTTCAAATGAGGACGTTTGGATGAAAAGAAACACAAATAATATAATAAAGGACACAAGTAAAATGTGCAAAAATGCAATTTACAGGTGATGTCCTTGGGGATTCTTTCCTGGAGAAAGGTGATATCTTTCGGTCTCCATTAGCTCAGCCTCAGGCCGCACTCCAATACGGTTACTCATGGCCTTCATGCTGTGAAGGAGTACTAGGGAAGTGGCGTGGAAAACACACTTACCCATAATCTATATGCAACTACCGCTATTTGCACATGCATGAACCCCTGCTACTACGTTTCACCCAAAATACCTCCAACAAAACAAACACCTTCTCCATAGACATGGAGCATATTTTGGGCCAAAAACATGCCTGTATATTTGATCATAGTTTCATTTATTTTCACATGACTTATTCATAAAGTAACCCTCAAAATGTCCATTTTGGTGAGACCAGCCATGTTGTTTGGTCTAGAGAAGGGGTCTCAAACACGCGGCCCGCGGGCCAAATGTGGCCCGCAGGACACTAGTTTGAGGCCCCCGCCCTGATATGAAAGTTTAATGTTAGTGCAGCCCGCGCAAGTTTGATATGGATGCTGTATGGTATCATGTACCCAGAAAAAATTATTACGTTTGATTCATGTTCATGTTAAAGGTTAAATAACTGTTAATAGTTATCCTCCCTATCCGTGTGGAAGTGGTAAGTTTTTGGCTATTTAAGTTGAAAGGAAATAACTTGAAGGCTACCGTTTAGGTCGCTAGCTCTCTCGCTAGCTTGCGAGTTAGCATGTGTCTCAAGACCCTGCAGTTGCACAATATGTTGTAAATAAAAAGAGTATAAATGTGACTATAGTCGTGTTTTGTCATGTCTACAGGGCTCTAATAATGCTTTGTTCATTTTAATCTGAAAAAAATCATTTGTCTACCCACCAACTATATGTGCTTTCTTGAGTTTTTATTATTTGCCCTTTTATTATTATTATTATATTTATTTATTACTGATTGATTGATTTTCTTTATTCTTGATTTGTTTATTTATTTTTCATCTTATTTTGTGTAGAAAAATAAAAAGTAAGATATTTGAGAACAGTGGAATATTTTATCAGAGCTTTTATTGTAGAAAATCGGAACCAAAGCAAAGTTGATTCATTTTTCTGTTTTTAATAAATGTGTGTGCGTTTTTTTTTTTGGAAAACCTGATGCGGCCCAGCCTCACCCAGACCCTAGCTCCAGTGGCCTCCAGGTAAATTGAGTTTGAGACCCCTGGTCTAGAGGCAGTGCCACTGAGGATAAGACAGGAAGCAGAACTGGAGGTAGCAGAGATGAGGATGCTGAGGTTCTCAATGGGAGTGACCAGGATGGATAGGATCAGGAAGGAGTACATCAGAGGGCCATTACATGTTAGAAGCCTTGGAGATAAAGTCCTTTAGGCCAGACTGAGATGGTTGGGACATGTCCAGAGGAGAGATAGTGAATATATTGGTAGAAGGATGCTGCCAGGTAGGGGGCATAGAGGAAGACCAAAGAGGAGGATGAGAGGAGACAGAAGCCAGGGTTGGATGGAGGTGGTTGATTTGCGGTGGCGAGGGAAAAGCCAAAAGAGCAAGAAGAAGAAGAAGACTGTACCTCGCCACTTCATGCTTCCACTTTTACGACTTCACTCTATGTCGATTTTTCCAAATACATTCCTAAAAAAAATCATACGATAATTCCTCCCTGTTTTGCAGCTGGCTAGGACCTATTATTACCTCATAAATATGCATATTTAAACAACGCTCATGTATTTTTGGCCTAAATTAAGAATTTCCCATCATAAAAATGCCTAAAAGTAGTGAAATACCAATATAAGGCATTCAGAAGACCATTCAAAGACAAAGGCCCGGGTAGGCGTATAATGTAGCATTCCCACCATCATCGGACAAGTTGCAGCATTTTCACAGCTTAGTGGTTGTGTGTCACAAGTGTGTAATTTTTGTACGTACATTTTATCAATATGTAAGTAAAAAAAATATGTAAGTGTAGTAAGTGTAAGTGGTGTGTAGTAAGTATATCAAATCAACGAAACAGTAGGTTGTGTGTAATATGTGTATTAGCGTAAAGGTGAGTATAAAGGTGAATATAGGGGTGTTATTTTATGTCTAGATGGCTCTAATGATGTTAAAACCCATATTTAGGCTTTTCTATGCTCTAACTATGAAAATATTCCATTTATAAACTGAATCCTGCTTTGCGGAAATTAACTCAAACCAATTAACCGCAATAAACGATCATTTAACATGATTTAAAAAATGTTTTTTGCATAATAATTACATATTTTTTCCATTATTTATTATAGCAGATAATGTAGATATAATGCTTACTGTTTTATTCATAATTTTTATGGACTTCAATTTGTATATATTTAATTTGAGAGCACATAATTTAACATCAATTATTCATAGAGATGATTAAAAAAAATGTTTGGACATTTTATTTTCCCAATTTCATTGTGTCATTTAACTATTTCAAATATAAGAGATAATTCTGTCAGTAATCAAATTTTTGCTCCAAAATATATGAATTAATTTGGAAATCTAACCTCATGTTTGTATGGAGGACGCCAGACACTGTAAGGTGGGATAAAAAGAGTCGGGTGTCCATGCGGTCATTGAAGTACGTATTAATAATTAAGTACATTATTTAAAAAAAAATAAATTATGGAAAGCAGGAAGTGAACAAATGTAACAGTTACTGATTGTAAAAGTACCAAATGGAGGGGTAGGATTTAATAAGCTTTGCTTCTTCCTACTCCTTTTGGACATGTGGAACTGGGAACTGATTATGGGATGCATTCAATTGTAATCTGATCTCATGTTCAAATGAAATAAAACCATTACCATTAGCATTAGCATTAGCATTACCATTACCATTACCATTACCATTACCATTACCATTACCATTACCATTACCATTACCATTACCATTACCATTACCATTACATATGTAATGGTAGCCTTAGTAGAGTAATAGCCACAAAGTGGTATTCCCTACATTATCCTGATGATATTTCCTTAAATCCTAACTTGATACACCCAAATGAATGACCATGTTAGACAAAAGCTCAGCTGCGGGAAAACAACTTCCTGTCTCTCTGGAGGCTACAATCCTCATCAAAGTGCGCTCACTTTCCTGTTGCACACTGATTGCGTCCTCCCGGTGGCTGACAATGAACACAAATGGCCGAGGACGGCTGGGTATTGATCAAAGTGTGGAGAAAAGCTGAGGGGATTTCATTGACCCGTGTGCACGAGTGCGGCATGTTACACGGCGACATCAATGGCCGCCTTTTCCTCTCCGCTCTCTCGGGGGGGGGGGGGGGGGGGGGGCGACTTTTAATCCCCAAACCTGCTTTTAGGTTTGGGATTTACAGAGCAGCACCGTAGCACAGAAAAGACCATTTGTTGCTCCATAATCCTGCATCAAGGTTGCGTTTACATTCATCCTCTCTCACGGCCTTTAAAAGAAACAAGAGCGCTTGAGAAATGGGAAGATCTTCAGTGTTGTGAATTGATGGGCTGACTTTGTGTTCCGTGACCAAGGTCATCAATGCAAAATAGCTGATTTCCTCCCTTGCAGGTGCACAGAACACCATGTGTGCATTTGAAGGTGTGAAGCTGAGAGCGTTTTTAATAAGCCAGGCATCATTAATCATCCCTCATAAACCCATGGGGGCACGTAGTGTTTGCACATGTTAAGGATTACCGTGGAGGGCGTGCTGCTCCTGCAACAGATGACTGAATAAATACATCAATAATATGGCACTAATACATAATACAGCTGTGGAATTATTGAAAAAAGTAATGTATACATTAAGAGTTGATATTTATCTGAAGTGATGCTCCTTAAAAAAGGGTAGGGTAATTATTTTTGATATTATTTATTAACAAAATCAATGTCGCTAAACCCTCCTCTCAAATGGATGCCTTATCCATGGGTAAATAAATAATGCTTTTGGTGACCTTTTATTTCCTTTTCTTTTAACACAAGAAATTGTATTACTACAGCCACTTTTTGAATGGAGACCTTACTGCAAATAAACACTTTGAACCGTCACTCAGTAAATATCCTTGGACACTTTTTGAGCACAAACATTTGTATAATTTAGAGGAAATGTGGTATGTGTTTCCCTATTATTACACAAACGCTCACTTATGAATAAATGCCTTACTTCAAATGAACACCAGCTACGCTACTATGCAAAAAATCTATCTAAAAAATCTTCAGCTATGAATTGCGGCAGTGCTTCTTTCAAAGCACTGCCACAAACTGGGACTTGAAATCGGTGCCTTACTTCCAATAAAATAAATGCCCTGTCAAAAATACACAAAACACAAACAAAACCCGGGCAAAGTCACAGGTAAGAGGTAACAAAGGGCGTAAAAGACAGGAATAGCATAACCTAATAAAAGTACTCACCAAGTCCAGGAACAAACGTCAGCCAAAAGCAAACTAGGCAAGGAAGAACAAGCACACGAGAACACAAACATATACTGGAGGCTGAAATAGAACATTTTAGCTTTTTTTCAAACTCAATAAACACTTTGAGCTCTGCAACTGACTGAAAAAAAAGTTTATGTAATTATAGAGACTAGGCCTTAATTCTAATGGATGCCTTACTTCAAATAAAATGTGGTATCCTCTGTGTTTGTTTACTTTGACACCCCTGGTCCATATTTGAGTACATCCATCTAGATTTGTCATTTTTTTGTCTTACAAAATCACACAAAAAATAGAGGCCTCCTCTCAAATAGATGCTTTACTTCAAATACAAATGTGGGATTCTCTGTACAGTATTTGGTTACATTAACACCACAGGTCTATAATTATGCACATTCACCTAGATTTATTTTTTCTTCTTAAATAACCCCTTGTACAAATAAAGACCTCCTCTCAAATTGATGCCCTATATCAAATACAAATATAGTATTCTCTGTATTTGATTACATTAACATCCCGGGTCCATATTTGAGTATATACGTGTAGATTTGTCTTTTATTCTTACATAATTACTTGTACAAATAAAGACCTCCTCTCAAATTGATGCCTTGTTTCAAGTAAAAATATAGTATTCTCAATAGTATTTGATTACATTAACATCTCGGGTCCATATTTTAGTATATATGTGTAGATTTGTCTTTTATTCTTATATAATTACTTGTACAAATAGAGACCTCCTCTCAAATTGATGCCTTATTTCAAATAAAAATATAGTATTCTCAATAGTATTTGATTACATTAACATCTCGGGTCCATATTTGAGTATATACGTGTAGATTTGTCTTTTATTCTTACATAATTACTTGTACAAATAGAGACCTCCTCTCAAATTGATGCCCTATTTCAAATAAAAATATAGTATTCTCAATAGTATTTGATTACATTAACATCTACGGTCCATATTTGAGTATATACGTATAGATTTGTCTTTTATTCTTACATAATTACTTGTACAAACAGAGACCTCCTCTGAAATCAATGCCTTACTTCAAACACAAAAGTGATATTCTCCTCATTTCATTACATGAACACCTCAGATCTATATTAGATTTATCTTTTCTTGTTACATAATCCTTTGTACAAACAGAGGGCTCCTCTCAAATCAATGCTTTACTTGACATAAGTACCTCATATTCTTAGCAGTTCAGTAAATCCATGCCCCCTTAGGGGCTTTGTGTACATGTGTTTCAATGTAATGGCAGCTCTACCTGATGATAGGTAATCTATGGTATCAGTCTGGAGTTGTATTCTGTTATTTAAGGCAGCATGCAGCACACGTAAAGTCATTCATGACATGTAATACTTAGCTTTGATTCAAACCAGATGTACGCTACGGCGGAGCCAATGGAAAAAGGTGGAACAATTGCACAATCCGGTTGCATAAGATGTGGTGCAACCAAGGCTTCTCAAACTGTGACCTGAACATCGAGCGTGTGACAACACGACACGTAAAAGTCATTTACGAATATTCCGGGCTTCCCTTTCTTTTATGAGCATCACAGGAGTCTGCAGCATGCCGATGCCAAAATGCACCGAGGTTGGCTGAGCACACACACACACGCACACACACACACACACGCTAAGCAGAAGTGTGTGTGTTCTTAGTGGGAGCGATCACTGGCAACGGAGGCTAAATCCTAAGCCAGAGGAGGCCATGCCAGGAAATGAGCGATAACAAAACACCACAGTGCACAACAGCGGCACATCCCGACCTGCTGGCCGCCACGATGGGATGATGGGAATGTGTACACATATTTGTCTCGTGTCTCTTTTTGAAATACTCTATATATGTAATAATCTCAGTGCAGTTCTAACATGGATGAAAAAGCACATTCTTTATGCTAAGCTGCAATGTGAAGAAGCTTATTGGGGCAATTAGCTCGGCGGAGGGAAATGGATGAGTTGTGTGATCCCCCTTGAGAGGACCATAACATGGAGCCATATTTAATTTACATTCAATTTACTCAGTGTAATGCCTTCAAGGAGAAATAGGAAAGGGCTCTTAAAAATCCTTCATCATTCCCGACAGCTGAAGGACCGGGAGGCATTATTCCCTTCTGTGGAGGCTAATAAAGACGCCCGGTCTGCTGGAATTGCTGCTGGATTCATGGGGTAGAGTGGACAAAATATTACTTTTCATTAGTTATATAAAAAATAGAACTATAATATAGAAAATAAAATGCATTGTATACAAATGTATAAGAAATATAAAAAAAATATGAATAACCCATGCAATTTGGACACACTGTTTTTATGTTTTACTTTCGACTTTTTAGCGTGTTAGCTCCCCATTGCGAGCAAACAAGGGTAATTAAAGAGAGAAGAAGAGTGGTTTTACAGCAGGAACTAATTAATGCATGACAGTAGAGCCAAAATTGTTTACAATGTACGTCACAGCCTTTAACGGTCAGTTTTGCGGCAAATCAAGGAATTTTTTCGGAAAAATGTCACGCTATCCTAGAGACTGAAGGCTTTATTACGCTTCAGTGTCACAATGCCGGTGTAAGCGACAGGCAAAAAGGACACTGAAATTGTTCAACTGCATGCAAGCATATTCAACTGCGTGTACATAAAATGTGTACATGTTGGCAGGTCTGATTTTCTTCTGTGTATTGTACACCACTGCAAGAACAATTCTGTTCATTTTTCCATCTTTTGTCTGCTAAGGCTGTTTATTTCACTTTTGTCCTTTAGCGCCATCCCTATATAGTCATCATGTGCACAGTCAAGCCCAATACAATATTCCTGTTTTGTTTGGAATCATTACACAAGACTCTTAGGATTTACTGTTGAAATATAAAGCAATAAAGGATTAAAATAGTCGATTATTATGAGCATATCCACCCATTGGATGCGTGATGGGCCATATTTTCTGACTGATAACAGTTGAAATGAGCACCACCTGCACCTCCCTTCTCAATCTCTGTGGAACATTTCCTGACTATTGAACAGTTGAATAAAAAAAAATCCACAAATTGGTTTTTAGGTGTATCATTTTGGACAAATGCAGTTGTACCAAATATCTTGGCAAAAATACATTTAAACTCAAGCAAAATTTGGGATTTTAAACGAGTGTCAGCATATCACACAAGGCCTTGATTGATCACTTGTCCATTCATTTTCTACCGCTTATCCTCACGAGGGTCGCGGGGGGTGCTGGAGCCTATCCCGGCTGACTTCGGGCGAGAGGCGGGGTCCACCCTGGACTGGTGGCCAGCCAATCCCAGGGCACATATAGACAAACAACCATTCACTATAGTGGTCATGTTGGCTAAATTGTCAACACAAATCTTTTCTATGTATGAGTTATGTTATAAAGCGGAGTTATGTTTGCCATTATTAATGAAGCACTTAACCCTTAATCTTCAAATATGTACTTTGATCTGACATATCTTAAGCAAGTGGTGGCCCTGGCCACCTCGTGGTTCAGCCATTGCTGTTGGACAGTCTATTAGAGCAATTAGCAGCTGAGCAGTGTTTTCAATGCATAGTTTCTGGATTCTGCTCACCATCATGGCAGCCAAACCCGTCAGCTGCTGATTGGCACTCCTGTTTTAACTCTGAACTTGGTTTAGATACCCACTCATGCTGCTACAGAGATCCTCCAATATTAACAGATTCATGTGCTGAATCACGCTTCATAATTGAAGTCAAAGTCAACTTAGTATGAGAAAACCTGACGGGAACGACCAAAGAAATGATGGAAAACATAATGAAAGATACATTTTAATAATAGGTCCTCATCAAAATAGGCAGCTCTCTTCTGCTCTCCCACGGAAAGTTGTGTGCTGCAGTGAAATGCTGAACTAATGTTCTTCACCACAGTGCATTTTTGTCAAGATCGTCCCCCCAACATGGGGGTGGCCAGGACCAGAAATGTTCTGGTTTTTACATGTAAATATGAACAGTGGCGGCACGGCGATCGAGTGGTTAGCGCACAGACCTCACAGCTAGGAGACCAGGGTTCAATTCCACCCTCGGCCATCTCTGTGTGGAGTTTGCATGTTCTCCCCGTGCATGCGTGGGTTTTCTCCGGGTACTCCGGTTTCCTCCCACATTCCAAAAACATGCTAGGTTAATTGGCCACTCCAAATTGTCCATAGGTATGAATGTGAGTGTGAATGGTTGTTTGTCTATATGTGCCCTGGGATTGGCTGGTCGCTAGTCCAGGGTGTACCCCGCGTCTCAGCTGGGATAGGCTCCAGCACCCCCGCGACCCTCATGAGGAAAAAGCGGTAGAAAATGAATTAATTGAAGTCAAAGTCGACTTAGTATGAGAAAACCTGACCGGAACGACCAAAGAAATGATGGAAAACTTACCTACCGCTTTCAGTTCAAGCAAGATACAGTTTTATGTATCTCATCAAAATAGGCAGCTCTCTTCTGCTGTCCCACGGAAAGTTGTGTGCTGCAGTGAAATGCCAATTAGACTGAACTAATGTTCTTCACCACAGTGCATTTCTGTCAAGATGGTACCCCCAACATGGGGGTGGCCAGGACCAGAAATGTTCTGGTTTTTACATGTAAATATGAACAGTGGTTAACTTTGTTTTACACTTGCGTAAATGTTCTGTGAGACATTTCCTGTACAGTTCTATACTACGATGGCCAGTTTGACACTGAAGCAAATTACTGTACTTGTATTTCCATTCCTTCCTATGGGAGAAATTGTTTGAAATTGGTGGTTTAGCAGCATCTAGCATCTGTGTGTGTGTGTGTGTCTAGACAAGCCTTCACACACCAGGTGAACAAACAATCCATTCCAATTAAAGCAAGGCGTCAAGCTGCAGGAGGCCCGCTTCACTGGGTCACATCATCCTGAAAAAGGCAGGCAGACTGGCAGGTTGTGATTCCAGAAAATCTTGCCTCTTTTTGGAACCTTGCTAGCTATCCAGAAATGTCTTCAGTCAATATTGTTCTAAGCCAAGGATGTGACGGGATGGTTGGTTCCCAGAGTTCAATGCTGTATGTGGGGTGAGGACACATTATGTGTGTCTCAGATTAATTAGCTGATCTTATGGGGGAAATGTGCGGTTGTAAAACTTTGGCGGGCTGCACAAGTGACGAGACTAATGAGACGTTCATGATCTCTTAATAGCCGAGTGCAGGCAGCAGACTGTCAGTGAGTCAACCATAACGATCTGCAGCCTTTTGATTACATAGAGGAGGAATAACAGTATTTTATTTACTTCATTTACTGCACTCAATGCCCCAAAACAACAGCAAGCCAACCCCCCCATGATGTAAAAGTGAATGATGTGCTAACGGTAATATGTTATGAGCCTATTTATGAACACCAAACATGACAAAAATTGATATCAATTATGAGAGCTCCGATTGATCAGTACGATATCACGATATCAATATCGGCTGATACTTACTTCATAACGCCGATCCCGGGAGGCTTTAACACAGCGGAGTATAATCTTAACCCGTCAAATGAACACTTCTCATTGCCTTTAAATGTGCAGGGCCCACTGGACTGCTCATCAGAGGCCACAATGCATGTCACCATGTAGACCACCTCTGTTCCTGTCTTAAATTAAATTAAATTAAATTAAATTAAATTAAATTAAATTAAATTAAATTAAATTAAATTAAATTAAATTAAATTAAATTAAATTAAATTAAATTAAATTAAATTAAATTAAATTAAATTAAATTAAATTAAATTAAATTAAATTAAATTAAATTAAATTAAATTAAGCAGCAGGCTAATCCAGGCGTCATGCTTGTGATCCACCTGAATTCCTGCTCTGCATCGTGAAATAGGAGAACCTTCGATGGTATATTCTCGGTATCTCCTCCTTATCCTCTTTGAGAAAAAACAGTCAAAAAATATACCCTACAGCCAGATTTTAATAACCACCCTTATATTAATCTTTGTTTTTAATTATTCTTAATTATTAGTTGTCTAATGGGTCACTTTCTCTGTTTCTACGAAGTCCGTGCAGCGTGTTGGCTCATTTGCATATTAACAGTGATTGGATGAGTGGGAGTGAGGGGCGTGCATGGACCCAGACACGTATACGTATATGTATATGCTGGTTTGTACAGTTACATTAAATAGTGCATTGAATAGTTGCATTTAAATGTGCTTGGTTTTGACGAGCACATTTTGACTGTTTTGATGGTGAAGAGGTGGCCATCTTTGTCCCGAAATTGTCACTACGCCAACCTGAAAGTGTGGGCACCTCCCTGCCACGCCCATCTCAGCGCAGCCCAGTCTACCAAATGACCAGATTGGCTGCGCACGGTGCTCCAAATTTCCACTGCATGGTGTGCGCTGCACTCCACCATCCTGCGCCTCCTCGGGGTGCGCCACAAAATTAGCGCCCTATGTAGAACATTTAGTGTAGAAAGAACTTTGGTTTTGTGCGAGGTTGCGACAGACTCTAGTTATTTCATCTCCTCTTCGGGCACAGAAGAGGGAGTCGGCTGCATCTGCGCTTCAGAAGGCTGCGGATGTGGCTGGAGGGACACAGCAGAGGTGGAGAAACCTCATTGGGGTTTTCAGCTAATAATGTGAGTATTTTGTTCATGTTCTGGTAAAACAAGCATATTGTCTTTGTGTGGCTTGAAATAAGCTATTATGAAAATACATTTTCATTTTGCAAAAGTAGCTTCAACACAAAAAAATGTTAGTTGTAAGGCTGATTTCACTCATGGCTTGGAGAAAAAATTATTTGGAGAAAAATACTAAAATACTATAAGTATTATTATATACAAAGTATTATATAAATACTATATATATTCAAATACACATATTGGCAGCAAAACCAAATATTCCATGTATTGCTCAGTAGAAATAAAGAAAAAATGATTAAGAATGGCTATCAAGTTGTCAAAACACCACAACAGAGCACACCCTTGAGTATGAGTATGTTTTTGTTTTTTACATATAATCATGCGGGTTTGACTTACCGGTCCATCATCACCTACTTTATTTGTTGACATATTTTCCCACATGTACTTGCTTATGCATGAAATCCAAGGTGGTTGAGGTCACCAAATAACCTGTTGGTCTTTTAAATTCATACGGCAGGCCTTGCAAATCATCACAGTGTACATTCCGTACATGAAAATGATGGTTTGTATTGTGGATGAATACAAACAAGATGTGTAGCCCTTTAAGGAGCAGGAAAGTAGATTTGCTACCGTAGACTTCAATCATCAAAGAAAGGTCATGAGAAATAAACCATCATGTTTCACTTTGATATCACTGATGAGGAAAAGCATTTTAAAGGTATATATAAATATGTGAATATTGTCCAAATCATTGAAAAACAAAACACCCATGAAAATAATATATATCTTTAATATAGTATTAATTCTTCACTTTAGAAAGACATCTATTTACAGACAGGAGAATCTAGTACACTTTAAATGTCTCAAAATTGACTTTTTTGTGAATAAAAATGACAACTCTTGCATACCACAAACACAGCAAATATTCTGGAAATATTATTAATTAATTGTAATGACTTAATTAAAATTAATTATGAATATAATTTTGATGAATTCAGTGGTTTTTTTGGTGAAATAATGTAGAAAAGTGTTCTTCAAGTAATACTTTAGTAAGGGGGTGTAAAAATAAATTCAAAAAATTGTAATAATCCACATTAATATGATTATTATTAATAGTTTCATTTTTTTTCACCAATTTAAAAAGAATGTACATTTTTCGCAACATTTTGCTTATTTTCTGGTATGAAATCATACTAAATGATCTCCATTATAGGCTCTGACCTGTCTTAATCTGTGGTACCCTTAATCACAGGGTTAATTAGGATGGGATTAAATGGAATAAAAAGACAGACTTATTAAAGGTTTGCATGTGGCTTCTCTCCAGAATGTGAAAGCGTAGCAGCGGTTGAATGTCCATCAGGTACGTTTAATAAAGTTGAAGCTGCTCTTAACGACATACTAGCGACACGATGGATGCGACCGCCTGGGTCGCTAGAGGTCGTAGAGGTTTTCTGACCGGTGAGTAGAAAAAAAGCGAGTAGTCGCTATAAAAATAGACTCAGAGTTGTGTTCATGTTAGTAAAACAGGACGTCTTCACTTCCAGTTGAACGTTTGGCCCACCAGCTCAAAGAACTTCCTGTTGGGTTCCTGGAAGAAATGGTAGAGTTTCTGCAGGATGGCGGGGGCCACGCGGGGGTGGGCCCTGCCCTTGGAGTCGTGCAAGCAGCGCTCCCGCCCGTGCTCCCTCAAACAGTAGAATCCCTTCGTCTTATTGAAGTAGAAGTTAGAGGCGCTGATCTGCGGCTCCAACCTCAAGAAGCGCTCCACTTTCTTCATTTCGGGCAGGGGGTCCCGGATGAGGCGGTCGCCGTCCACCACGTGGATGCTCTCCAGCGGGAAGTACCGCAGCCAGTTCTGCATGTGCACGTAGTACAGGCTTCGGTTGAGCGCCTTGTAGCCCAGGTTGACCTTCCCGTCCTTCACCAGCACCGCTTCGATGGGTTGGTAGCGCTTGTGCTTCTGGAGACGGTTGTAGAAGACCTGCGTGTAGTCCGACAGCACCCTCTCCGTGGGGTCCCTGAGGATGAGCAGCAACTTGGCGCCCGGGTCCATTTGGTGGATGCGCTCGGGGACTTTGGCGGAGGTGAAGTAGGCGGGCGTCTTCTCCACCGTGAGCTGGTTGGGGAAGGCGAAGGGCATCTGGCTGCGGTACCAAGACAAGCCTTTTTGGAAGTGGATCTCCCAGTCGAAGAAGTGGACCTCGTTCTGGGCCGCCGCCACCCCCCTGTGCAGACTCAGCATCTCAATGAGCGCCCGCGTGCCGCCTTTCCTCACGCCAATGATGATGATCCGTGGGAGCTGCTGCGCTGTCCCGTTGGGGTGGACGGCGGTGCCGTTATCCGCCTGTGGCGACCAAGTGGGCGGCTGCCACTCCGGGGCCCCCGAGGAAGGGACGGTGGGGGACTGCATGGCAAAGAGCAGCAGCCCGAGGAGCAGGGCCGCCATGACCGAGGTCCTGACCCTGGAGGATTTCAGCCTGGCGTGAGGGACAAGACTGGAGCCCACATTGAAACTGGAAAAAAAGTCTCTGCAAGCGAGAAAAAACACCAAACGTTACCTCGTTAGTAAGAAAACAACATAATCCACCAAACGCTTTAAAAGTCAAAGTAAGTCATTAATAATAATAATAATAATAATAATAATAATAATAATAATAATAATAATAATAATAATAATAATAATAATAATAATAATAATAATAATAATAATAATAATAATAATAATAAATTGCCTGTCAATATCTCGTCATGATTTAATCGTATAAGGAAGCACAATTTACTACAATTCTAATCATGAATATGTTCACATTTTATGTCTAGCTATCAATAATATTTCCAAAAAAATTACACAAAAGTATAAGAAAATACAATTACATGACATAATGTAACAAAATAAACATAATTAGAAAATTAAATATATTTATTATAAATAATGAAAATTACTAATCACTAGTCAAACCATAAATGTTTACACTTATATCCAAAACTGTGATAAGTATTATAAACAATAGCTATAAAAGTGTAATGAAGTGAAATTAGTTATGAATATGTTTTACATTCATTTTTTCCTTTTTTTTCTTTTTCTTTCTTCAACATCTGTACATTATTTTTATTTTATTTTTTTTATTCTTTTTTTTAATTCTTTCTTCTTTCTTTTAAGGAGTGGAGTTCATTTCGCTGTATCATCTGCTGTGGTCTGAAAATGGCCCCATGGCCCCACTTTGGACACCCCAAAGTTATGAATATGTTTTACAATAATTTTTTTTCTTTTTTTTCTTTTTCTTTCTTCAACATCTGTACATTATTTTTTTTTTAAAAAAAATGTAATTAAAAAAATATTTTTCTTTCTTTTAAGGAGAGGAGTTCATTTTCTTTGTATCATCTGCTGCGGTCTGAAAATGGCCCCACGGCCCCACTTTGGACACCCCAAAGTTATGAATATGTTTTACAATAATTTTAACAATAAGCCTGCAAACATTGATCTCCATGCAGAGTAATAGTAACATCATAAACATCATATGCTGCATGCATTTACATGAAACAAGAAATAATCCTACCTTTTTTTGTACTTGGTCTACTTTAGTCCACACGTCCTGCTCTTCATGTGGAGCATCCACACTTCCTCTCTTCCAAAAAGCTCCACTTATTGCTGTGGCTGCTGTGGATGCTGTGGACGTTCACCACGAGCACAGCGGGAGAGAGAAGGAGGCAACGCTGACAGGGAGACAGAAGGAGCCTCCACCTCCTCCTCCTCTGAGCAGCCAAGTGTCCGCTTCTCCTCCTTAGGGTTCTTTACGGAGCTTTTTTTTTCTTCTTCTTCTTGTACGCCTACATGGTGGCCACGCCCCCTCCTGACTCACCATGACGTCACGGTATGTGACTGGAGAACATTGCTGGCATGTGGGGCACGCAGCACGGACACGCGCTTGGATATTATTGAATATTATTAGGTATATTGTACTATATTATTCATATTATTGATATGTAAAATAATAATCATATGTCTTTATTCTCTTTCTGTTTCCTTGACCACTGCTGTGTTTGGCACAGAGTGGGTGAGAGACACTTCACAAAATTAGACAAAATAATACATGTAGAAAAGTTGATTAGATATTATATTATTGAATTTTTAAGAAATTATATTATGTTTAAGACGTGTGTAAAGCGTTTTTTTTTTGTTTTTTTATTGGCTCATGGGACATTGTAGAAATATTCATGAATAATGAATGAATGAATATATATATATATATATATATATATTCTCATTTGTTCATTTTCTACCGCTTATCCTCACGAGGGTCGCGGGTGTGCTGGAGCCTATCCCAGCTGTCTTTGGGCGAAAGGCGGGTTACACCCTGGACTGGTCGCCAGCCAATCAGAGGGCACATTATACACACACACACACACACACACACACACACACACACACACACACACACACACACACACACACACACACACACACACACATATATATACACACATTAGAATTAAACAAAAAATACCTTTTTATAAAATAAATATTAAAAAGAAACAATCTGCAATCTGCATCTTTTGATTTTTTTATTTGTCCACATCAGTTAAATATTTAAAATTAAATGTAAAAAAAAAATCCTGCAAATCTAGTGGTTGAAAATCATATTTTGTGCTCCACATGAATTCATGACAAGCATTCATTCATTCATTCATTCATTTTCTACCGCTTTTTCCTCACGAGGGTCGCGGGGGTGCTGGAGCCTATCCCAGCTTCTTCGGGCGAGAGGCGGGGTACACCCTGGACTGGTCGCCAGCCAATCACAGGGCACATATAGACAAACAACCATTCACACTCACATTCATACCTATGGACAATTTGGAGTGGCCAATTAACCTAGCATGTTTTTGGAATGTGGGAGGAAACCGGAGTACCCGGAGAAAACCCACGCATGCACGGGGAGAACATGCAAACTCCACACAGAGATGGCCGAGGGCGGGGACCGAACCCTGGTCTCCTAGCTGTGAGGTCTGCGCACTAACCACCAGACCGCCGTGCCGCCCTCATGACAAGCAATCTATGAAAAAATACATTAAAGTAAGCCAGTGCATAAATTCATACAGTATTGTGAATTTTAGGTCATTATTTTATGAATTTATTTATTCATTTACATCTCTATTTACCTGCAGTCACAGAAAATCTGTTTATTTGAAAAACACCAATTTTTTATGAAATCATCTGCATTTCCCATACATTTGTTTACTGCTGGCGGCCCGCGACTGCTAAATTTGGACCGCCACTGAATCATGAAAAAATCATGTTTTTTTATGTGGCGCTACGCTACATGTTTGCCCTTGCTCATGAACACCTTATAAAACTGCTCTACAAATTTTTGGACTTGGTATACCTCGGATATACTCGGATATCTTTTTTCCATAGCTGCAATGTCCTGATAGAATCCTCCACCGTGCTCATCACTTACTTCTCCCCTTTTCGTGTTGAATGGAAAGGAATCTAGATTGGAATGCAAAACGTGTCTCTTCAGTGACATATTGCAGCCAAGGGCTTTGTAGCCCTTCAGGGGGGTTGCCACCAGCTGCTTATAATTATCTGCCTTGTAGTTTACAACAAACTCTGACAAAAAAGTAAATTTAGTGTTCCTAGTTTAGTAACTCATAAAAAGTGAATAGTGACACTTAGGGACTCGAACATGAAAGAATGTATCGCTGTTTGGGTCCTGCTGTGCTAAATGTTGCTAAAGGTGTTTAAGGGCAGTACTTTCCATGCTAATACAGAATAACACAGTCAAAGGGAATATACAGTATGGGAACTGGAACATGGATGCTCAAAACACACACACAGGACAATCATTCATTCATTCATTCATTCATTCATTCATTCATTCATTCATTCATTCATTCATTTTCTACCGCTTCTCTGTGTTACTGTGTTTGTGTGTAAGTGACTTATTCATTTTTAGTATCATCTCTTCGACAACGTACTTCATATATTGGTCACAGATCCATCAAAAATTTAATCCACAAATGGCCCGCGCTCCGCACTTTGGACATCCCTGGTTTACATATTACACAGGGAGAGGGCAGAGTTAACAAATGAGTGTGTCCGTGTTGTGTTTTTGTAGCATGATCACTAAATGACCCCCACCAAAACCAAAGGCTGGATGCAGGCTTCCACAGTGGTGCGCACACCAGGTTGAAGGTTATGTGGGGGTGTTTGAACTGTCAGAGAGGACTTTCAGGATCAGTGCAGACCTGCCAACATGTATGAATTTGTCATGCTCAGCATATAGTTTGACTTTTTATTACGCTTGTATGCTTCACTGCAACCCGTTTTATGGCATTTGATTGCTTTCAGTTTCGAGTTCAGTCAGTGCAGTACAGATAAATAAATAGGATCAGGTGATCATGTGACCACAAGTGACAAAACCTTGGAAGGAGCCTTGGAAAGCGGAGGACGGGGCCTTAGTGGGTGGAGACACATTGCAAAAGGTGTGCTTGTGTATTGCCTATTGAACGTGACGCAGGCCAGTTGTTTAGGTTGGGAGTCACGGTGCTACATTGTGTGTACAGTATAATCCCACTTTGAGGAAGCCTCAGAGCACATTAGCATAATAATAGCGCAGCTAAAGAGCACAAATACCCTCAGACGCTCACCTCGGCCTGTGTAGCATTTTCTCTTGTGTGCTTGTAGCGTCTGCTGCTGCTTCCTCTTCTCATCAAATTGCTCCCCTGAAGAAGAAGTGAAGTCCTTTTAGTGCGTGCGTGACAACAGCGTTTCAAACCAGTTGAACAGGCTCGTCACGGGCGCCCAGCATGTTGTCCATAAACATGTCGTCCATAAACATGCTTGCATGGCTGCTGCAGGATGTCGCTTTCTTAGGACCAACTGCAAAAACACGAGTAAAAGATCCTTCAGGTTTGACCAATTTGATTTAAAATGTTGATCTTTTTAGACGGTGGCCGTCCAAAGAGAAGTGTGCAGACAACGGAGTGACCTTTGTGTTTGTTCTTGTATTTGCTGAAGTGTGCAACCCCGCAGCAACACAGTAGTGTATTTTCTGCTCAGTGACACACTACAAAAGTGCGCATACTGTATTTGGCTGAAGTGAAGGCGGATGTTGCTGCATTGTTGAGCATCTTATCCACATGGAAGTGTATTCATTTGTTCTCTTTTTGCATCCACCGCATTATAATGTGATGAATTGGTCATGGTAATGGTAATGGTAATGGTTTAATTTAATTTGAACATGCATCAGATTACAATTGAATGCATCACATAATCAGTTCCCAGTTCCACATGTCCAAAAGGAGTAGGAAGAAGCAAAGCTTATTAAATCCTACCCCTCCATCTGGTACTTTTACAATCACTAACTGTTACATTTGTTCACTTCCTGCTTTCCTAATATATTAATATTAATATTTTATTTGTTTATTAATTAATAATATATTTATGTTCTTAATTTATTTTCAAAATTTACTCATGGCCCCTCGTAGTCGTTTTAGGACCCGAGGAGACCTATCTTTTCAGGTTGTTGCGCCGAGGCTCTGGAATGACCTTCCACCCTCCCTACGTTCGCTTGACTCTGTCGATGCATTTAAGAGTAACCTTAAAACTCACTTGTTTTTGCAGGCATACCCAGCTCAGTAGATTTAGGGTACTATGACCATCGTATATTTATGTCTATTTTATTGTATACTGTTTTTATGTACTGTTTTATGTCTATTTTTATTGTACATTGTTTTATTGTATTTTTTTTTAATGTGTATTTTAACTCTGTGTTTTGCCTTTTGTGAAGCACTTTGTGACTTCTGTCTGAGAAAGGTGCTATATAAATAAAACTTACTTACTAAACTTACTTACTATTAATATTAATATTTTATTTGTTTATTCATTAATACTATATTCATTTTCTATTTTTTATTTTTTATTTTTTATTTTTTATTTTTTATTTTTTATTTTTTATTTTTTATTTTTTATTTTTTATTTTTTATTTTTTATTTTTTATTTTTTATTTTTTATTTTTTATTTTTTATTTTTTATTTTTTATTTTTTATTTTATTTTTTATTTTTTTGTCACATACCGAAGTACTCGGTGATATGACCATCCAATGACATAATGGGTACCATAGTAAGTACCATCGTTGTGCATTGTTTCTCGATTACTTGCCAATTGTTTGCCAATTGAAGTTACCCAGCATGCCTTGCGGGTTATACATTTGTATAGCATTGTATTGTTTTGCTTGCATAATAGTGTGCAAGCATTTATTGTGAGACCCACATAATCTAGGCTGGATTAGAGTGTGAAAAATACACTTTTTTAAATGAGTTTCTCGATTACTTGAATTTGTTTGCCAATTGAAGTTACCCAGCATGCCTTGCGGGTTATACATTTGTATACCATTAGAGTGTTTATCTTATATGACAATAAACACAATAAAGTTATGTTAGAATATCGCTTACATAAACGCAATACTAAAATACTAAAATAAAGTCAAAAAGGTTTTCAGATCATCCTCTGTGTGTATATAACGTATATAGTGTATGTATATTAGTTGTATGCAATTTAAATTACTGCTGGACGAAAAGGACAAAAGGATGCAAGATGACAGCCTCCAGCAGCTGCATGCAAGCGTTGACCGTTTAACCGACAAGCTTGCTTCCAAAACGTGCATGACGTTGATGACGCCGTTTCATCAGCGTTTTGCAAGATGACGAATTTCATCATCGCCATTGTGCCCCGGGTATGCTGGTGGCCGTTAAAGAGTCATGGGAATGCACGCGCGAGTCTTCCTAACAAGTAATGACAAGGCTTTCTCCTGAGGTGGATGTACACTGGAGGCAGTGGACGCTTCTCCGGTGGATTCAAGAGCATATTTGATTGTTTTGTTTTTCCATGACATCCCACATAGAGCGTATTCTTTCATATTGACAACTAAACAAATAGATGGTGAAAAGTGTTAGAGTCAATAAGCATCTGTTTGTTGACATTCTGTAAGTGTAAACATTCATTAGCACACAGGAGTTGAATGCTGCTCTTCCTGTGGGCTTAGCACAACCACAAGGGGATTACTATTTATAACTACTTTTTAAAAAAAAAAAAAAAAAGGTAAGCAGCGTGTGTATACGGATAATTACTGCAGAGGTGCAAATCCTGGGAAATGGATGTCAAGTACCTAATGCAAAGAACCTCTATATGGCAGGAGCACGCTGCTGCTTTTAAGGACCTACTGGAAAAACGCTAGTCTAAAATCTTCTATATCACATTGCTATCATGCTATCTAACTGCCAAATTGCTTACTTTTCACTGCCACTATTTCTAAGGACCATCTGTAAAATCTCAGCTCTGTGCGAAGTTTGCATGTTCTCCCCGTGCATGCGTGGGTTTTCTCCGGGTACTCCGGTTTCCTCCCACATTCCAAAAACATGCTAGGTTAATTGGCCACTCCAAATTGTCCATAGGTATGAATGTGAGTGTGAATGGTTGTTTGTCTATATGTGCCCTGGGATTGGCTGGCCACCAGTCCAGGGTGTACCCCGCCTCTCGCCCGAAGACAGCTGGGATAGGCTCCAGCACTCCCCGCAACCCTCGTGAGGATAAGCGGTAGAAAATGAATGAATGAATGTTAACAGTGGAAAGGCGGTGCTGGGACCGCAGTGAACTATACACTAAAAAAAGCTAAATTAATTAAGGCTCCAGCATGACCCTCAACTTGGAGTGTGCGCACCACTGTGGAAGCCTGCATTCAGCCTTTGCTTTTGGTGGGGGTCATTTAGTGATCATGCTACAAAAACACAACATGGACACACTCATTTGTTAACACTGCCCCCTCCCTGTGTAATATGTAAACCAGGGATGTCCAAAGTGCGGAGCGCGGGCCATTTGTGGATCAATTTTTTTATGGGTCTGTAAAGAATATATGAAGTACGTTGTCGAAGAGATGATACTAAAAATTAATAAGTCACTTACACACATACACAGTACACATATAGCTAAATAATAAACAATAAATGTAGCAACTTTTGATCAATCATTGTCAATTTTAACTTAAATTGTGACTTAATTTTGACTTAAAATAATGTACACATTTAAGCCCCGTATATTTCAGGCTAAACCACACCCACTTCAGGTCTTTGCACCACCCATTCCGACTACCATATCATCTATCATAACTATAATATCATATATCATAACCATATCAAGTAGTGACAGCAGAGCAGCTTGTTTGTAGTTCTTGCTTTTCATGGTGATAATGACTTTTGGCAAATGTTCATTGGACCATTATGCTACTAAGCCCCGCCCCCCACCAAACTCACTATAGTCACAAAGTGTGGTAGGAAATACTTACTCTTATATCAAAAATGCGCTAAATAAGAGCACCAAATCACATATTTCACTTCTAACAATGAATATCAAATATATAAAGTATACTAGGATGACTACAGATGACTATATTATTGCTCAATTTGAAGTTTTAAATGATAAAAAAGTTGTACATTCTTGACTCTCTGTCTGCAATCCACCCCAAGTGACCCACTTTTGGGTCCCCACCCAGCAGTTGGGAACCACTGCTTTATATAACAGGAGCACTCTGCTGTTTTTAAGGAGCTACATCAGGAAATTGTAGCGCAGGCCTCCAGGGGCTTACACTTCATAAGTAAATAAAAAAAGGTAAGCCCAAAGTGTGGATGTGTAATTAGTGCAGAGGTGCAAATCCTTGGAAATGGCCTTCATGAGGCACACTGGGGCTTAGAAGGGGGGATAATGAGCGGTGGGGGATTAACCCGGCTCGCTCGGAATGATGCTGCTGCTGATGCTGATGCTGCCACCAACCAGGATGCCCATGCCGCTATCCTCCATCCTTCCCTGGAAGGCAGAGAGAGCTTGCCCAAGGCTGTTTTGATCAGCGTGTGATGTGATGCTGTGTGACAGGCTGCAGACACACACATTTGAAAAAAGATATACTCCACTCAGAGGATTAGTGACAAACTTCACACACAGCGGAGGATAAAATATTTCAGTAGACTCTTCTTCATCACCATTGGATGTGTGTGTGTGTGTGTGTGTGTTTAGGATGGAGGTGTGGCTCAAGCAGATTTCAAGCATACAAAAATAAGGATTTGCAGCTATTTGGCACAAATGAAGTTTAAGAAAATCCACTCTCTTATATTCTCTCACTGATAAAGAATAAAAAGATGGCAAACAACACATGAACAGTCATGTGAGAGGTTGAAGGGGATTGTTATTAACTTACAAACAGACGAAACAGCAGCTGTTTACGCTAATACCGTAAATACCTCATCATATGAGCTGACCTGTCTCTGCATTGCAAACTATGTGGGAAATGTGTATGACATCACCGCTCAAAAAAACGCTACAAAATCCTAAGAAACAATAATAGTATTATGGGAATGTAACCGGAAATTTAGAAAAAAATAATGTTGCTTCATGTCATTTTGTCCTTATTTTTTTATGTTATTAAAACATATATAAAAATTGTTCCCACCAAAATATCCATTTTTTTTCTAAAATAATATCACATATTTTCATAAATATTGCACTTTTTTGATCCACAGAATGTGACACATGAGCTGACCTGTCACTACATTGCAAACTATGTGGGAAATGTGGTGACATCACCGTTGAAAAAAATGCTACAATCCTAAGAAACAATAATGGTACTATGGGAATGTAATCGGAAATTTTGAAAAAAATAATGTTGCTTCATGTCATTTTGTCCCCATTTTTTATGTTATTAAAACATATATAAAAATTGTTCCCACCAAAATATCAACATTTTTTCTAAAAAAAATCAAATATTTTCATGAATATTCCACTTTTTTGATCCACAGCAAAACACTGTTGAGAAGTAACAACTTTGTTGTTATGATTGTGATGTTCCCATATGTTAAATGTTTCACATTCTCAAAAATGTAAAATTTTTCCTCAAAATATATGAAGTTCCTAAAGTAAAGGTGTCAAACAAAAGGCCCAGGGGCCAGATTTGATCCGCCACATTGTTTTATGTGGTCTGTGAAAGCCTCAATATAGTGTGTGACACTTTAAAAATATATCATTTATTTTTTTATGTTTTAAAAGACATTTTATTTGTTTAAATGTTTTCTATATTAATATTTATCTGACTAAAAATTTTAACATTTTGTTAAAAATAAAAAAGACATAATCTTTTTTGCCAAATGTATTTCTTCTGGCAATATCCACTGATAATGTGTACTGCATTTTTTTGTTGTCAAAACCTATTTAAAATGAATTATGAGTGCCACCTCAACGTCTAACTAAATAAAAAGGATAATACAGTAATCAAGCATGTAACAATAACACAAGCTCAAAAATCTGAAAATCAAAATAATATATTTTATCATACATATGTATATATGTATTTTTTGTGTGTGATACTATTCTCAATTATTTTTCTTGAAAACATGCAACTTTTTTCCCTCTGGAAAATGTCTTTTTTTCTCCAAAAAATCTTAAATCGATACAACTTGTATCTTTAAATTGTTTTTAAATTGTGCCGTTTTTATTGCAAATGATGACATACTTTGAGCGCGGAATATCCGCAGCTGCATTATAGCATTTTTCCTATTCCTATTATAACTCTTTATTTGTTGTTCCATTTTGTGGGCAGGAACTTTTTGGGAACTGGACGTTCAAAGAAGTTGGTCAGATGGCTGTTAACACGAACAACATGTCTAAATAATATGCGCCCACTTCCTTGTCTGCTAACAGTGGCTTTTTATCAAGTCTGTGTTGCGGGTACGAATGAAAGGCTCGCTGTCGTCAACCACATCATTGAGTGACATCTGTGAAACATTTAGCTTCTCGCTTCTCATTCAAAGGCATGTCGTGCGGCTACTAGCATGCACGCACGCTAAAATGACATATGTGCTGTTAGACAACCGATGGGTTGCGCTGCCATTCATCAAGTTGTTCCCAGAGATCCACAGTCCACGGCGGGGAGGGTCAGAGTGGGAATAGTGTGTGTTTGAGCTTGTAGAGGGCAGCAGTAAGGAGTCCATGGAGGCCTCGTAGAAAGGCCAACTGTCATACAGACGTGGTATGAGAAGAGAAAGGAAATCAATGGCCATAATTGCTCAATAACAGCAGACACGGAGGGGAAGAGATTGCGGGGTGGGGCGGTTGGATGAATGGAGGGTGTAGGGGTCGGCAGGGCTTTCATATGAAAGGAAATCGGTAGGGTACGTTGTTACACAGCAGGATACTAAAGTACTCTCTGTGACGCACACCCCGTCCGTGGAGTGTGGGGATGATGCCCTCTGCTGGTCGCCCAACGAGGAACAGCCCGCCGGACTGCCAGCGCAACCGGTTCTTCGGGCTAACCGGGAAGTGCTGCCCGGTACGTTTCCTCCAGACCGACGTGGCGTCACCGATACCACGGCAGGACGCCACGCCTCCTCCTCCGGCGTCACCGATACCACGGCGGGACACCACGCCTCCTCCTCCGGCGTCACCGATACCACGGCGGGACGCCACGCATCCTCCTCCGGCGTCACCGATACCACGGCGGGACGCCACGCCGCCTCCTCCGGCGTCACCGATACCACGGCGGGACGCCACGCCGTCTCCTCCGGCGTCACCGATACCACGGCGGGACGCCACGCCTCCTCCTCCGGCGTCACCGATACCACGGCGGGACGCCACGCCTCCTCCTCCGGCGTCACCGATACCACGGCGGGACGCCACGCCTCCTCCTCCGGCGTCACCGATACCACGGCGGGACGCCACGCCTCCTCCGGCGTCACCGATACCACGGCGAGACGCCACGCCTCCTCCTCCGCCGTCACCGATACCACGGCGGGACGCCACGCCGCCTCCTCCGGCGCCACCTCTTCAGCGGCGGGCCGGCCTCCCTGGCCAGGGCCACCATCCTGGCCACCCTCCACAAGGACCCATCCTTCGACTCCGTTGGGCCTGCCGTTTTGGGAGACCTCCAGAGGGGTCCCGCCTCCGTCGGCCCACTCACTGTTCAGGCCGCCCTCCTGGGTGGTCCTGCCACCTCCACCGGCCTAGTCCTTTTCCCTGCGTCTCGTGGTTGCCCTGCTGGCTCTGCAAGGCTTGTCGTCCCGGCCGACCTCCAGAGTGGTCTTGCCAGCAGCCCACCTCCAGTCCTCCCACCTCCCTTCCCTTTTCGTTTGTGGACTCTTTTGGACGTCTGGGATCCGTCCTTGAGGAGGGGGGGGGGGGTACTGTCACAATCTGCATCGCCTCCTGTGTGACAGTTTTTGTGTTTCACGTAGTTTGCCTTAGTTCCTGTTTTCATGCTTTTATTTTGTTGTTTTTCCTGTGTTGGTCTGCCCTGTGTCCCGTCACTTTTACTTTCCCTTCTACGCGCACCTGTTTCGAATTTGATTGTCTTATTTAGTTCAGCCGGGTGCGTTTGCCTTTTGTTGGTTCATTGTTTGTTCTTTGCATGCCAGTGCTGCATTCACCGAATTACGAGAAATAAAGCTAAGCTTTTACCTGCACCAGTCGCGTCATCTCTGCATCCTGGGGTCGCATCGCAACACCCGCATGACGAACCGTGACATCGACGCTCAATCGATTTGATTCCACGATTATTCCGAAATAATGTATGGCAGGGTTAAACTGTCACCATGATCAATTGTACAGTTGTCGAAATCCTCCCCCTGAGGACTTTACGTGGGTTTCGAATATAGGACAAGGGAATCTTAAAGAACCAAATCATAGAATGAGAACCAGATTGTTTATTCCTGACAACAATACCTAATACAGACGTCCGGGCTTATCTGCAGTCCCTGTAAGCCTACAAGTAAGCAGGTGTTTTTACAGCACAGCTGCAAAAAAGCATCCTTCCTTTCCATGCCTGGCCTTTTATACACTCAAGATTGTGTAAGAGGCTGGAGTCCTGGACCAATCAGCTTTCGTCACCGGCATCAAGGCATCTTTCCTTTGCAGGGGCATCAAGGCATCTGAAACATTCCGGTTTTCCTTTGTTGCAAAGCAAGCTGTCATATGCGTACTCGATGTTTCCACCTTAACTGTCAGTTGTCACGTTAGTCCTTTTTCGTGTGGGTGCATGTATAAGTATCTTTTGTCTGTATTTGTGAGACTACGTGTTTGTTTTAGCTTTTATCTTTAGCTAGCAAAATTGAGCAAATACCTTGAACAGGGATTGTAGTTGTAAGTTAAGTAACATTTTAACATTGTTAACTGGCTTCAATAGTTCAAAAGTACAACAAAAATGGACATCTGACCTGAGAATCATCTGAAGAACTTAATGAGCGAATTGTGGTTTAATCTGGCCCGTGGAACTATTTGGAATATAGTATTGAGTTGACCCACTTTTTGGACCTTATGAAAGGTAGTGATTTGCATAATCACTCCTATAGTTGGTGTCCAACTGCCATGACTTTTAAGTGGAACCAATATTATATATAGGATGATTTTTCACAAGCATTCTTAATAAGGGTGATTCAGATTCAGACCCAAAGTATTGTAACTGTACACGGCTAAAAATAGAAACATTTGAAACACATGTCATCCAATACAAGAGAGGAGAAATATGATCTCAGGGAAGAACTAAGTTTGAAACACTTTTTGCTAGGACTGTGTTAAAAAGTCAAGGTATTTGCCCAATTTTGCTAGCTAAAGATAAAAGCTAAAACAAACACGTAGTCTCACAAATACATAAAAATAAATAGACAAAAGATACTTATACACGCACACAAAGGGACTAACGTGACAACTGACAGTTAAGGTTTGAACATAGAGTACGCATATGACAGCTTGCTTTGCAACAAAGGAAAACCAGAATGTTCCAGGCGCCTTGATGCCCCTGCAAACAAAGGAAAGCAGAAACACCATAAAAGAAACGGTTCAAGCAAGGGCAGTGGCGAAAGCTGATTGGTCCAGGACTCCAGCCTCTTACACAATCTCGAGTGTATACTAAAAGGCCAGGCAGGGAAAGGAAGGGTGCTTTTTGCAGCTGCGCTGTAATAAGACCCGCTTACTTGTAGGCATACAGGGACTGCAGATAAGCCCGGATGTCTGTATTAGGTATTGTTATCAGGAATAAACAATCTGGTTCTCATTCTATGATTTGGTTCTTTAAGATTCCCTTGTCCTCTATTCGAAACCCACTTAGAGTCCTCAGGGGGAGCCAGTCTTTCTACAAAAGATTATGTGATGCATTCAATTGTAATCTGATGCATGTTCAAATGAAATAAAACCATTACAATTTGAGCTATTACACCCTGTCTGTACAAAATAACACCGTAAACAGGCATAAAACAGTCACAAGTGATTATTTGACTACAGCAAAGCATGCTGGGAAATGCATCACAAACTACTATATATTTTGCTTGGTGTGAATGGTTGTTTGTCTATATGTGCCCTGTGATTGGCTGGCCACCAGTCCAGGGTGTACCCCGCCTCTCACCCAAAGACAGCTGGGATAGGCTCCAGCATACCCCCTTGACTTTAGTGAGGATAAGCGGTATAGAAAATATATGGACGGGTGGAAATATTTGCAGACTAGTACTAGTACTGTAGCTGTAAAAAAAACAAAGAAAAAGCAAAATACTCATTTGCAGTTAGGTCTTGCAGACGTTTTCCTGGAGAAATTGGATGAACTCCAAATTTTGCCACTTAAAGGGCATTTGTCTTTGAAGCTTCCGCTGTATGCCACCTGGAGGGGCAGTGCCCACCTTGCCCCACTACCATGTAACATGAATGATATAAGCTATCAGTGCTATCAGTACGTTGTGTTCATTCCTGCTCTCAGCCAGCAGTCAGCCAGACTGACTTAGGGAGGATCCAGAAGAAGTGGTATCCTAGCAACAGTGGCACACATCTCTTCTGTTCTTGTGTACACCGATTGTGTGCATGTGTGTGGAGGAAGTTGCCTTTAGAATACAAAGCCCCATCCCATCAAACGACAGAGCAGAGCGTTAATTCCTGGGTGGTCAAAGTGTGGCGCAGGTCTCCAGCTTGCAACTGTTTTTTAAAAAATATTTATTTGTTCTAAACCTATAATGTAGGAAAAAAATTAGATAAATATTCTAATGAGGAAAAATAATAATTTGACAAGAACAGCATTATAATATGAAGAAAAATGTATTTATTTATTTATTTATTTATTTTCACAGCAAAAAGTTGAAAAATTTAAGAAAAAAGACTTTATTCTTTTAAAGTCATAATATGATGAAAAACTTAATAAAACAAAAAATAAAGTTGTATTTTTAAAGTTGAAATATTATGGGAATAATGTCATCATTTTCTGAGAAGTTGAAAATAAAAAAAAACAGCAAAAATTTGAGAAAAAAAGAGCAAAGAGCAAGTTCATGCTAATAATAAGCCTTTTCATTGATTTTTTTCTGCTCAACAAATTATGAAATGCATTCTTTCATTTTTCATCATGTGACCCTTGCTAGAAAACGTTTGGACACCCCTGATCTAACCAGTCCCTCCTTTACCCGCCCCGGCCACCGTGAGGTCATCTGTGGCGCCGTGCCTGCTGACCTTTTCACTAGAATGTCGACATTCCCGGTGCGTATGCTTTACAAGCACTTGGACACGGGAAGTCTCATTCCCGGCAAGTGGATACAAAGCAAAGAATGGGTGGAAGGCGTCCAAACAGTTCTCTGAGGGATGGAGCATCTAATTGAATTACTGATGCCCCCCACCCCTCATGGAAAGATCTGGTTTTACATAAGCCTCCTTTCAGCGTGATTTACTGGGGTCATATTTAAACTCCTGGGAAATTTCATAAACACTTAGAGCTTGTGTACAACATTTGGAACACGTCTTCCTCATTGGAACTACGATAAGATCAATGGTACATTCACTTGTTCCATTTAGATGGAATGCGCTCATTGCACTGTGGAAATGATGCTGAATGAATCTTTTTTTTAACATAGAAACCCTTACTTAACCATAGAAAGTATGGATTTATGATTCACTCATAATGAATTATCCCAAAACCCGCCAAAAATTGGGAAATATGGGCTAATAACTATAAAAGCAATCTTCACTGGCTAAATGTACTGCAAAAAAGGTCAGTAAGGATAATTCATAATGCCGCCTACAGAGAACATACTAACTCCTTATTTGTAAAATCACAAATACTTCAACTTGCTGATATAGTTCATCTTCAAACAGCTAAAATAATGCATAAGGCTAAAAATAAGCAATTAGCTAAAAATGTCATCCAATACTTCTCTACAAGAGAGGAGAAATATGATCTCAGGGAAGAAGTACATTTGAAACACTTCTATGCTAGGACTACGTTATGCTAGCCATAGCATTTCAGTATGTGGAATCAAACTATGGAATGGATTGAGTAAGGAAATCAAACAATGCACAACGATGAGCCAATTCAAGAAACAATACAAGCAGTTGATGTTTGCTAAATACAAGGATGAAGAGTCTTGAACCAGTCATGATGTGCTATATATATCACTATATTGACACGCACTATGGTACCCATTATGGCATTGGATGCTCATATCACCGAGTACTTCGGTACGTGATAAAAAAAAACAACCTTAAACTATATTAGGAAAGCAGGAAGTGAACAAATGCAGCACCCCCAGCGACCCTTGTGAGGATGAGCGGTAGAAAATGAATGAATGAATAATATTCAATCACGACTTGTCTCATAGACCCAATATTGTGTTAGGCCGCACCCCTAAGTTATGACAAAATGCTTACAGAAATGTGTGTGCGGGGCGGGGGGGGCGTGCCCTAACTTCAGCTAAAACACTATGGCGCTCATGTTCGCTTTGCGTTTATTTACGTAACCTGTCACTTCACTTATAAAACAATAGTTTCCAACTGGGTATCAATCTGCATCACCACCATTCATTCATTCATTCATTCATTTTCTACTACTCTTTCCTCACGAGGGTCGCGGGGGGTTCTGGAGCCTATCCCAGCTGTCTTCAGGCGAGAGGTGTGGTACAGCCTGGACTGGTGGCCAGGCAATCACAGGGCACATATAGACAAACAACCATTCACACTCACATTCCTACCTATGGACAATTTGGAGTGGCCAATTAACCTAGCATGTTTTTGGAATGTGGGAGGAAACTGGAGTCGCTTATCCTTCAATTATTGTATAAAATTGGCATCTTAATTTAGCCTTTTTTAGTGTGTAGTAGCGGTCCCAGCCCCGCCTCCCAACTGTCAACATTCATTCATTCAAATTAAAAAAAAAAAAAAAACAACTTAAATTATATTAGGAAAGCAGGAAGTGAACAAATGTAACAGTTACTGATTGTAAAAGTACCAGATGGAGGGGTAGGATTTAATAAGCTTTGCTTCTTCCTACTCCTTTTGGACATGTGGAACTGTGAACTGATTATGGGATGCATTCAATGGTAATCTGATGCATGTTCAAATGAAATAATACAATTACCATTACCATTCATTCATTCATTCATTCAATTCTACCGTTTATCCTCACAAGAGTCGCAGGGGGTGCTGGAGCCTATCCCAGCTGCTTTCAGGCGAGAGGCAGCTGGTGGCCAGCCAATCACAGGGCACATATAGACAAACAACCATTCACACTCACATTCATACCTATGGACAATTTGGAGTGGCCAATTAACCTAGCATGTTTTTGGAATGTGGGAGGAAACCGGAGTACCCGGAGAAAACCCATGCATGCACGGGGAGAACATGCAAACTCCACACAGAGATGGCCGAGGGTGGGAATTGAACCCTGGTCTCTTAGCTGTGAGGTCTGCACGCTAGCCACCATTGAAAGGTAAATATATGCAACTAGAAAACAACCCCCGGGCGTCTTATGCATGGTAGCTTCACATGGATGCTCATCATTGAAACTTGCTAAAGATCATGTTATTGATCTACAAGCATGTTAATGATTAATTAATGTTTATGATGATTAATTAGTTAATGATGGCCCAGATAGTCATGGATAGAAAGAATAGATAGATAGAATACAACCAGTATACTTAGAATGGAACTGGGCCAACCTGCTGGGATTGCCAACATCTGTTCTTGTTAAATTGTTAAAGACTTTTATTGATCGGCTTCTGGGTCTGCATTCCTTCACAATTTACTGCAGCGAGACGGGGGTGGGGGGGTAGGGGGTGGGGGGTGATGGGCTTTTAAAGTGAATTACTAGTTGATGTAGTTAATGCCCGTGTCTTAAAAGTTACCAGGACAAGCATGCAGGCTGAATTCAAATGAAAGTGGCCTCCTCTTGAAGTCCAGTCAGCAGCTCTTGGAGGCTTTGGGCCGATTTAAGTCGGGATTGTGTAAAAGCTAAAGTGACTGCAGATGGCTAAGGAAGGGGTGCGTGGTTTGTGGGGGGATTATAAGTATGGATCATATATGAGAGGAGATATGAACTGTGACCTGGCAGCCTCAGCATCGCAATAGTTTTAAGGTCAGGCTTGTTTTGTTCACGGTACTGGATGTTACGTATACATATACTGCATATGTATATATACTGTATATCTTTGTGGTCGTCACGGTCCCCTCTGCGGTATGATTGTGTGTTTAACCTCACCGGCGTAATCGAAGACCTCTCTTGGCAGGCGGCGCAGACAAGGATCAATAAAAGGAACGTTACAACCAATCAGGCGCTGATTACTTTCTCCACATTGATTCCATGTCTGTCACTGAGGTTTGTCAGGTGTTTCTGTCAATGATCCCCATGAAATAAACAGACCTTGCAGATTTTTATCATCCATTTGTCTGAAATGTTAATATCCACTGTAGTCCACCAGCTGGGACAGTTTTTTTCCAGACGTGACATCAGCGGAGTAAATATGTTTACAGTGATTATGGTAATGGTAATGGTTTTATTTCATTTGAACATGCATCAGATTACAATTGAATGCATCACATAATCAGTTCACAGTTCCACATGTCCAAAAGGAGTAGGAAGAAGCAAAGCTTATTAAATCCTACCCCTCCATCTGGTACTTTTACAATCAGTAACTGTTATATTTGTTCACTTCCTGCTTTCCTACTATAGTTAAAGTATTTTTTATTATTATTTATTTTTGTATTTTATTTTTGTACATACCAAAGTACAAGGTGATATAATGGGTACCATAGTAAGTGTCAATATAGTGATATGTATAGCACATCATGACTGGTTCAAGACTCTTATAGTAAAGATTTGAGCAGTGTCAAAATAGTTTTCGAGGAGAAAAGAAGGGAGAGCTTGCAGAACATGGACTTAAGCCTAACGACATGGAGATGAAGATTGATAAATGTACATTACTCCGGAGTCGCTTATCCTTCAATTATTGTATAAAATTGGCATCTTAATTTAGCCTTTTTTTAGTGTGTAGTAGCGGCCCCAGCCCCACCTCCCCACTGTCAACATTCATTCATTCAAATAAAAAAATAAAATAATAAAATAAAATAAAAATAAACAACTTAAACTATATTAGAAAAGCAGGAAGTGAACAAATGTAACAGTTAGTGATTGTAAAAGTACCAGATGGAGGGGTAGGATTTAATAAGCTTTGCTTCTTCCTACTCCTTTTGGACATGTGGAACTGTGAACTGATTATGTGATGCATTCAATTGTAATCTGATGCATGTTCAAATGAAATAAAACCATTACCATTACCATTCATTCATTCATCCATTCAATTCTACCGTTTATCCTCACAAGAGTCGCTGGGGGTGCTGGAGCCTATCCCAGCTGTCTTTGGGCGAGAGGCGGGGTACACCCTGGACTGGTGGCCAGCCAATCACAGGGCACATATAGACAAACAACCATTCACACTCACATTCATACCTATGGACAATATGGAGTGGCTAATTAACCTAGCATGTTTTTGGAACGTGGGAGGAAACCGGAGTACCCGGAGAAAACCCACGCATACACGGGGAGAACATGCAAACTCCACACAGAGATGGTCGATGGTGGAATTGAACTCAGGTCTCCTAGCTGCACTGTCAAGATATGACTGTGAAAAGATGTTTATATATTATGTATAATGCTTTACAGCCCTGTCGCTATGGTGGAATAGTGTTTAGAACACTATAAGTAAACAAGACATGACTTACTGTTCTGTATTTTTTTCCGTGTGCCGCATCAGGACTAGCATTCTGTTCCTTCATAGCACTCATTATTGCAAAGAAATGAACTCCATTTGTCTCTTGTTCTCGGTACTGAAAGGAAATGCCCCTGTTGTGGTCTGCTGCCCCCTGTTGTCTCTGTTCTGTCCTGCAGCAGACTCCTGCCTTGTTCTCCTGGTCTGCACACCTGTTCCCCATCAGCCATTAGGCCTTTATATACCAATCCACTGTGATCGTTCCCCTGTCAGATCATTTGCCTTGTCATGCCTCGTCCTGCCTGCACATTGCACGCTTCATTTTTGTCTCTCTGCCTTGTACTTTTACTGACTACTGTCTGTAAGTAGTTGAGCCACTTTGTAATCCTTATTTGCTACTTTGTACTCTTTTCTTTGTACTTTTAGCTTCCCAGGGACCTTCTGTCACTTGTAGTTCCTCCACTGTGAGCACCCTTTGTTTATTGCTTCGTTTATGCTCTGGGGACCTCAACACCTGGCGCTAGCGCCACCCGGTGTAACACAGACAATGTGAACAGCCAGCAGAAATGCAATATTTTGATGAAAAATATACCGGACAAAGGACGGCACGGCGGTCTAGTGGTTAGCGCACAGACCTTACAGCTAGCTAAAGTCTGTGTGGAGTTTGCATGTTCTCCCCGTGCATGCGTGGGTTTTCTCCGGGTACTCCGGTTTCCTCCCACATTCCAAAAACATGCTAGGTTCATGGGCCACTCCAAATTGTCCATAGGTATGAATGTGAGTGTGAATGGTTGTTTGTCTATATGTGCCCTGTGATTGGCTGGCCACCAGTCCAGGGTGTACCCCGCCTCATGCCGAAGACCGCTGGGATAGGCTCCAGCACCCCCGCAAGCCTCGTGAGGAAAAGCGGTAGTAAATGAATGAATGAATGAATACTGAACAAAGTCAACAAGCTACCTGGAGAAACATTTGTTTACTCGGCGTAAACAAATGTTACTATGTTGATGTCACCTTGTATGCTAACTCTTTATTCTTTATCCTCTGTAGGCAAAACAAATACATAGATAGTAGATACAGTAAGTACTTTATGAAACTATGATACTAGTATGTACTACAACTCAACCTTAGAGCACATTGTAGAGCTATTAAAAGCAGTCAATGTTGTTTTTAATCAGGTCTCATGTAAGGGGGGGGGCTATTTACTGTATTCCTTGTGCTGCATTAAGAGCTCACAGTTGTGACCGGCACAATTTGACATATAGCTACAACATTCCGGCTGTGGTTGCAATTTCTGCAAAATAATAACCTGCCACACTGATCTTTGGAGTTCTATAAAGTCATATGAAAAAAAAAAAAACATGTTACGGTAGCGGCGGATGTGGCGGCTCAGTACACGTTGCTGTTGTCATGGTTCATTAAGACATCGGGAGGCTGAACGCTGTTTTTCCTCCATTGCAGAGGCGTTAAATTTGGCGGTGTGCTCAGAGAGCGGAGCCGTGGTAAACAAACTGTTTTAACCTTGAAGAACATCAATAAAGCAAAAAAAAAAAAAAAGCGTCGCCTAAAACCCGACTCTTCTCTGTATGCTCATATTTAATGCTGCTCTCTCTCTGTTGGCATTCACAGTAACCTTTTCATCACTTTCTGGTAAATATTTACTTTTTCCACCCAACGATGAATTCCTGTTGCAGCGCTGTGAAGTGTAGCTGTTGGCAACGGCGGGGAAAGTGCGTTCGATGGAGGAGAATTTAAGGAAGCGAGTGTTTCCTGGCATGCTTAGACCTCCACTTGGCTGAAAGGGGGGTGGGGGTAGTCATTTATTACCAGGTCCTGACAGGCAAAAGGGGCCCCCTGAAAATCTCTGATAAGATTTTGGATGTTTTTAGTTTAGCCCGTATGGCTCCATATTGTCTCGGGTGGCGACAAAAAGAAACACAAGTTCTCTGCCATGAATTCATGAGGTTGTGTACTCCCTGGACTGTGTGCAGCCATTAGTGGAAAATGTATGGTGACCACTTGTGTAGGGCGAAACCGAAGAAAATAATGGTTAGTTACGACACTAGTACGATCCTAGCCTTCGGAAAAACTGTATCCAACCATGCCTGGTTGACCTCAGACCCAACCAATGACCTCTGCTAAGTGTTATGAATGAACCGTTTGGTCCTAACCCAGCATTTGTAATGATGGTGCACCCCAGGGCTCTTGACTAGAGCCCTGTTTATTCCTACTCAAAAGAGAAAGCTTAAAAAAACTTTCTCAACATGTTTTCCAAGGCACTGCCAGTCTTCCGTGACTCATAGTTTGATGGGTAACTTATGGTTATTTGTAAGAATTGTCGTTAAATCAGTTTAATCTGTTTATGACATATTACAGAAATGTCTCTGTGAAGTACAGCTTAACTGCAGGCTGTCTTTTTTGATGAGCTACAACGCTGGTTTTCTTGTTATTAAAAAAATGGGTGGGCCAATAAACTTTTACAGTTCAGAATAATTGTCAGTCTTTTAAATGATGGCTCATCCTGCAAGAGGATATTATGACTAGACTTGTACTGCCTAATAAAAGCGGCACATAAACTTTAAAAGCATTTCCAAGCTTTGTAAAGGTTTGGCATCAATACCAGACAGAAATGATCAGATACATGAGAAGCTAACTATCAAGTTTATCATTCCTAAAGCAATTTCTTATATTTGACTTGTATTTTCCAACTCCAGAGCTTGGAAATGACAGCCTTACGGTCCCTCGAGTCTGCTTATGAGCTCCAAATGGGAGAAAAATCTATCATCTTCCTCACTTGTTTGTTCCACTTTTAGGAGAAGAGACGTTCCAATTCTTGTTCTTGAAGTTGTTTCCTCATGTAAATAATATCAGCTCATAAAATGATCCAACCTGCTATAGAAGAGTCTGCCCTGTGTATACGCTCTAGGGCTGCAACTAATTATTTAAATTGGATTAATTGGTCAATTATTTTTGGATTAATCTGATTTAAAAAACAACAACACATTTTTAATTTCCATCTCTTAGCAGCGACCCCTTTAAAAGGGACCTACTGTATTATGCTCATTATTCATCCCTTTGTTGTGGACTCCTATAGAGCAGCTACACTTAATAACCAGCACAGAAAGCTTTCTAGTTCTTCCAGAATATGCACCTATTCCAACGGTCGTGCTTCCTGTGTATTTCACCCATGGCCCGCCTCCAGGCACGCCCACTCCGCTGTGGTTGGTCACACTCCCAAGTGCTCACAAGGACTTCCGGATAGCTGCCGAACCCAACTTTACAGTTCGATAAACGGTATTTTTAAAATGTCCGCTTTTAATATACAGCCATATGTGTTGGATCCCGTATCCGATCCCGAAGTAAATACTGGACAGTCTGAAGTTTCTCATAAAAAGAGGTTCCTTTAAGATGTCGCTGAACGGTAAGTAGCATTAGCATTTTAGCATTCAGGTTTCCACAACATCGGTAACGTGTAATGTGGTCATTACTCGTTTTTTGATTCTGTGAGCTTGTTTGCACCCCACACCCTGTATGCACACTCTATAATGCTACACAGACTTTGTCTTTGCCTTTGTTTCATGACTTACACATAATTAACACAGTTAAGAGACTGATATTGTTATTTACTGTTTGCTCTTCTGACTCTTCCACACAAAGCAACATTGTCAGCTAGTCCTTCTGAATACTGGCTCATGTTCACAAAACAGTTCAGTGTGAAATGCAGTTGAAAGATTCAAATATTTTTCTTTTGCTGGTATGGAATCAGGAACTCCAACCACTTCTGCCTGATGTTTGCCTTGTTAGGAATTGTAAACAAATTTAGCTTTCTCTTACACTTCCTGGGTGACATTGCTAACACTGTAAACAGAGAAGCAGAGCTTGAGGAAATGCAGAGAGCGTATCTGGCCTTGAGCACATGCCCATATAAGGAAGCCAGGCACGTTGTGATGTCACAAAAAATTCGGAAACTTTTAACGTTTAACACGAAATTACAACATTGTAACTACATTTATAGGCCAGAAAAGTGGATAAAGCATAATAGTTCCCCTTTAGGAAAGCAGGAATGGTGGTTAGCATCGCAAGATATCAGAAAAAGTATTCCAGCATCAAGGCTTAATTTTGGACAATACACTTCCAACACATAGTGGGACCTTCTGAGACATGTTTAATGTAGCACTTTGGTAATTTCCCACGTTTCCCATGCAAATGACAAGCTATCGTAGTCCTGAAGCTATACAACACCTCACAGAGTAAACCTGATCAATATGTCACGCCGCCACACGACGAACGCAACTTGACATTGGCTCATTTGTCTCCCCACAGAGAAGACAAGGAAACAGGTTGCCAACAAGCTGCTGCATCTCGCCTGGGAATCGACCATCTGCTCGCGTGCACCATCCTGTCTCCATGGCCGTATGTGTGAGGACAAGACTGCTGCTTCTTTAAGGACTTCACGCTGGAATAATGACAAGTAAACTTTCTCTTTTTGCCGACTTTGCAAGTAGTATCAAACTACTGCTAGCTAAAGCAGTGGGACGTAAACAAAAAGCTTTTGGCCACAATTCTCAAACTACTACTTTAATGCTATATGACCTAGCATAATAGCTAAAGTGATCAATGGATTTCCGCAATAATGATAAACAGAATATTTTTGAAGTTAGAGATTAGAAAACTTTATGGCCTTCTAAATACAGGTTTTAACATAATTAGAGCCTCATAGAAATGAAATAACACCCCTATAGTTAAATAAAATAAAATAAAATAAAATAAAATAAAATAAAATAAAATAAAATAAAATAAAATAAAATAAAATAAAATAAAATAAAATAAAATAAAATAAAATTAAAATTAAACAGCTAGGAGACCAGGGTTCAATTCCACCCTTGACCATCATCTCTGTGTGGAGTTTGCATGTTCTCCACGAGCATGCGTGGGTTTTCTCCGGGTACTCCGGTTTCCTCCCACATTCCAAAAACATGCTAGGTTAATTGGCCACTCCAAATTGTCTATAGGTATGAATGTGAGTGTGAATGGTTGTTTGTCTATATGTGCCCTGGGATTGGCTGGCCACCAGTCCAGGGTGTACCCTGCCTCTTGCCTGAAGACAGCTGGGATAGGCTCCAGCACCCCCGCGACCTTCGTGAGGAAAAGTGGTAGAAAATGAATGAATGAATGAATGAAATTTAATTCTTAACTGTTGGCCTAAATTTAGCATCCAAGTACAGAAATGGCGAAGTTAATGAAAATAGAATAGCATTCAGAAGATGTGATATGTAGTGTAACATCTGTGGCGTGTTGGTGCCTTTAAGAGGTGGGTCCTTGGAAGTGACTTGTGTGACATTAGCTAGCTAGAGTTGACAATGTTTAGCTGAACTTTAGTATTCGAATGTCCCCCATCCAGTACAATCTTACGACAGTCGTACGTTTTCTTAAACCAGTGGATTTTTCAACTGAGTTGTGCATAGCTTATGACAAAGCGTTATCTACGGCTCTTTTAACATGAGTTCACAAAAGTTGAGTTGAAATTCACACAACTCACATAACCAACTTCAAACTTTATTCTGGAATAAAACCATTAGGCATATTGGCTAAGAAAGGAGCCAGTGAATGCCCTCGTGATATGGAATTATGCAGACATACATCAAGAGAAGCACATATTCATGAGAGCGCTTAAAAGTCTGGACTTGATCAGTCATAATTAAACTTCCACCAACAACAACGCATTTACATCTCAAAAAAACAGCTCCCAATATAGTCACATCATCTCCTGGCCTTGGTCTTTTTATAGTAAACAGGCCAAGTAAACATTGCAATGCACACACAAGGCGTCATCAGCGGAGGAAAGTGGACAGGGAAGCAAAAGGGACGTTATTGTGAAATGAAGAAATATTTTTTTAAGCTACATTACCCACAATCCTGCATCTAACTAATAATTCAAAGTAGACACCGTTTCCGTATGAATCAGCATCCTTCTTCTTTGGTGTTTCTACATTCCAACTATATTATTAATATGTTGTTATTATGATTCAAAACAGCATGATTCCCCCGCTGGCTACAATCCACCAGAGGATGTTGTCGAAGTCAACACCTATCCTGCTCAACTTCCTGTCATCATTATTGTACATTTTCAAAATCTTTTCCATCCCTCTCGAGCCAAAAGCAATTCAAATGTCGTACAACTTTGTGTAAATGATTTTTAAACATCTGTAAGAGTTGCTTTACTTACGTAAATCTTCCGCCACCACAGCAGGCGACGCCGTACCTTTAAATAAGAAGTCACAGCAGTGTTATTTTTACTTTCGTCTGCAAAAAAAACGGTCGGAGAGCGACTTTTCAAGGCAACTTGTGCTCATTAAAAGAGTCCATTTACAGCATGAGGTTGGTAATTAGCTTACTTGACACCAACAAACTAAAACTAGCATTCTATTGAAAGAAAATGTAAAACTGCGTCTCACCATGCAGGCAAAATGGTGAAGACTGAGGATAGTGAAGATGCTTCCCCAAAAGAATGCTAATGTTTATGCTATCCGTACAATAACGGTATCATAGTATTCATTTATTATTTAGTTAGCATTATTTTGGTATCTAGCTTGATGGCTATCATTCAGTTTCCTGCAACAGAAAGTGATGTTTTTATTGGAAAAGACTTATCAGGGGCCGCAGCTGTAAAGGGTGTAGGGTGTTTGTTTTGCTCACACTGGCATGCCTACTGTATTATGCTCAGTATTTGTCTCTTTGTTGTGGACTCCTATAGAGCAGCTACACATAATAACCAGCACAGAAAGCCTTCTAGTTCTTCCAGAATATGCACCTATTCCAGCGGTATTCCTTTGGATGTCGTGCTTCACCCATGGCCCGCCTCCAGGCACGCCCATGTCACACTCCCAAGTGCTCACGAGGACTTCCAGATAGCTGCCGAACCCAACTTTACAGGAGTTCATAAACGGTACTTTAAAAATGTCCGCTTTTAATATACAACCATATGTGTTGGATTCCGTATCCGATCCGGAAATGAATACTGGACAGTCTGAAGTTTCTAAAAAAAAAAAAAAGAGGTTCCTTCAAAACGTCTCTGAACGGTAAGTAGCATTAGCATTTTAGCATTCGGTTTTCCACAACATTGGTAACATGTAATGTGGTCATTACAAGACTTATCAGGGGCCGCAGCTGTAAACGGTATAGGGTGTTTGTTTTGCTCACACTGGCATGCCTACTGTATTATGCTCAGTATTTGTCTCTTTGTTGTGGACTCCTATAGAGCAGCTACACATAATAACCAGCACAGAAAGCTTTCTAGTTCTTCCAGAATATGCACCTATTCCAGCGGTATTTCTTTGGATGTCGTGCTTCACCCATGGCCCGCCTCCAGGCACGCCCACTCCGCTGTGGTTGGTCACACTCCCAAGTGCTCACGAGGACTTCCAGATAGCTGCCGAACCCAACTTTACAGGAGTTGATAAACGGTACTTTAAAAATGTCCGCTTTTAATATACAACCATATGTGTTGGATTCCGTATCCGATCCGGAAATGAATACTGGACAGTCTGAAGTTTCTAAAAAAAAAAAAAGAGGTTCCTTCAAAACGTCTCTGAACGGTAAGTAGCATTAGCATTTTAGCATTCGGTTTTCCACAACATCGGTAACATGTAATGTGGTCATTACAAGACTTATCAGGGGCCGCAGCTGTAGAGGGTATAGGGTGTTTGTTTTGCTCACGCTGGCATTCCTGTGCTTGTGTGTGTGTTCTGCAGCCGGGTGGGAGTGAACGGTGGGGATCTTTCAGTGCCGCTCCTATCAGGAACACACAATCGCACAACTGCACTGATTAAAGGCTAAAAAACAACCAGAAAAAGTATGCTGTATGCTGTTTTCACAGTTTTTTTTTTGGGGGGGGCACTGAGAAGTAAAAGTGAAGTCTTCATTTTGACATGTGAATGTTAAAAAATGGTGAAATATACTATATACTATATACTTTTTTTTTGCAAAAAAAAAAAGCGGTAGAAAATGAATGAATGAAGTCTCTTTTCCCTTGCTATTATTATTGCAGAGATTTTTAAGCGCCTGCTAGTCGCCTTCCTGCCAGCCAGGTAGCAATGGACGTTTCCCTGCTAACATTTTATTGTGTAACTTTTATGCGCTTATTACCGCTGCTCTTTGCTACATCACAGTTCGAATGTCACACACTCACTCTTTCGCGTTTTTTTGCTTTTTCTTTGTTTTTTTTTACAGCTACAGTACTAGTCTGCAAATGTTTCCATCCGTTCATCTATTTTCTATGCCGCTTATCCTCACAAGGGTCAAGGGGGTATGCTGGAGCCTATCCCAGGTACACCCTGGACTGGTGGCCAGCCAATCACAGGGCACATATAGACAAAACAACCATTCACACCAAGCAAAATCTACAGTAGTTTGTGATGCATTTCCCAGCATGCTTTGCTGTAGTCAAATGATCACTTGTGACTGTTTTATGCCTGTTTACGGTGTTATTTTGTACAGACAGGGTGTAATAGCTCAAATGGTAATGGTAATGGTTTTATTTCATTTGAACATGCATCAGATTACAATTGAATGCATCCCATAATCAGTTCACAGTTCCACATGTCCAAAAGGAGTAGGAAGAAACAAAGCTTATTAAATCCTACCCCTCCATCTGGTACTTTTACAATCAGTAACTGTTACATTTGTTCACTTCCTGCTTTCTATAATACAGTTTAAGGGGTTTTTTTGTTTGTTTTGTTTTTTTAATAATGCACCTCATACCGAAGTACATACTAGTACCACACTGGGCACTAGCTATTTTTATTGGTGCTTGGTATCAACAATTTTGAACACAATAAGATTTAAAGGGACATACCATGCCTCCAATGTACCATACTTGTCACGGTCCGGCTTGTGAATTGTAAGGTTCGACCCCAGGATGCAGAGATTAGGACCCAAATGCAGGTAAAAATGTATTTATTGTCGCTATGCAGCAGGATGGCGCACAAGCAACATAAACTCAAACCAAAGACATAAGACAATGAACCGACAACGAAGGGAGCGTGCACCTGAACTAAATAGCAATCACTGATTGAAACCAGGTGCAGGAGAAAATGGAAAGAAACGGAAAGCAGGACAGAGCAAAAGAGGAAGTGAATACAAAATAAGGGCACGAATGAGGAACAGAGAGGAAAGACGAAAACTAAGGAAGCTGTCACGAGGGGGTGAAGCCCGATCGTGACAGTAGCCCCCCCTCAAGGACGGATTCCAGACGTCCAAAAGTCCAAAGACAAAGAGGGACGGGAGGCAGGGGGACCGGAGGTGGGTTGCTGGCCAGACCTCTCCGGAGGTCGGCCAGGGTGGCAGGGCCACGCAGGAGGACGGCCTAAAGGGTGAGCAGCCCGAAGGGCACTGGGCTCCTCTGGAGGGCGCCCAGGACAGCAGGCCCCGTGAGAGCCCTGGATGGACCCCTCTGGGGGGCGGCCAGGGCGGTCGGCCTGGCCGGGGAGGCCGGCCCAACATGGGCGAGGTGACGCTGGAGGAGGAGGAGCGGCCTCCCGCCGCTGAGGAAGAGGAGTGTCCTCCCGCCGCTGAGGATGAGGAGCGGCCTCCCGCCGCTGAGGAAGAGTGTCTTGGTCCGGAGGAAATGTACCGGGCAGCACATCCCGGTTAGCCGGAGGAACCGGTTGTGCTGGAGGTCCGGCGGGCTGTTCCTCTTCAGGCGGCCAGCAGAGGCCACCACCCTCGACGGACGGGGTGTTATGTGCGTCCTTCGACGCACAGCTGGTCGTAGTAGCCCCCCCTTCCAAAGGCGGATTCCAGACGCCGTTTACTGCTGGATGTGGAACCAGGGACGGGAGGAGGGGGACCTGGAGGAGGGTCTTAAGTTCAGCCTGCTCTGCTGTCCGGACCAGGTCTACAAGGGACCTCAGGCGGGGTTTGGGCTCTGGAGGGGTCTGGAGCATCAAGCCGCTGGACACGAGAGCCAGGGGATGTTGGGGCTTGGGGCTGCGCGGCTTGGGCACAGGAGGAATCCGGGGAGTCACGCAGCTTGACATGGGAGCCGGACTTTGGGGAACCTTGAAGCTGTGTGGCTTTGGGACAGGAGGAATCTGGGCCGTCACGCAGCTTGGCACGGGAGCCGGGGTTTGGGAACCCTTGAGGGTGCGCGGCTTGGGCACAGGAGGGATCTGGGCCGTCACGCAGCTTGGCACGGGAGCCGGGGTTTGGGAACCCCAGGGGCTGCGCGGCTTGGGCACAGGCGGAATCCGGGATGCCACGCAGCTTGGAACGGGAGCCGGGTCTTGGAAACCCCAGGGGCTGCGTGGCTTGGGAACTGGAGGAATCTGTGACGCCACGCAACTTGGCACGGGAGCCGGGTCTTGGGAACCCCAGGGGCTGCGTGGCTTGGGCACTGGAGGAATATGAGACGCCACGCAGCTTGGCACGGGAGCCGGGTCTTGGAAACCCTTGGGGCTGCGCTTGGACACAGGAGGGGAACATGTGCCGCGCTCCTCTTCGTGTTGCGCGGGCGGCAACGGGAATCCGGAAGAGGGCGGCGAGAGATCGGCGTGCTTACACGGAGTGGGAGCCTTGCGCTTGATCGTAGGCCGGCACTCTGAAGCAGCGTGAGCGGGGGGGTGCACCCCGGCTTGGCGCGGAGGTGAGGGAGGAGGCGGCTTCGTCCGCTGAAGCCTTGTTGGAGCTGGCCGAGACGTGCGTCGGCGTCGTCGTCGTCGGCGGGCTGGTGTGTCAATGCCGTGTCCGGGGTACACCCACGCCATGGGGATAAGCCTGCTGTCCGGCCCCCACACCATGTCCTCCAGCTCCTCCGGAGTGAACCTTGCGCACTCCTCCTCCATCGCCTTAAAAATCTGCAGGGTCCAGAAATCCATCTCCGCGAGGTCGTCGTCTGGTCGGTTCATTCTGTCACGGTCCGGCTTGTGAATTGTAAGGTTCGACCCCAGGATGCAGAGATTAGGACCCAAATGCAGGTAAAAATGTATTTATTGTCGCTATGCAGCAGGATGGCGCACAAGCAACATAAACTCAAACCAAAGACATAAGACAATGAACCGACAACGAAGGGAGCGTGCACCTGAACTAAATAGCAATCACTGATTGAAACCAGGTGCAGGAGAAAATGGAAAGAAACGAAAAGCAGGACAGAGCAAAAGAGGAAGTGAATACAAAATAAGGGCACGAATGAGGAACAGAGAGGAAAGACGAAAACTAAGGAAGCTGTCACGAGGGGGTGAAGCCCGATCGTGACAATACTTTTACAATCAGTAACTGTTACATTTGTTCACTTCCTGCTTTCCCAATATAGTTTAATTTTTTTTTTTTGTCACGTAGTGATATAACGTGATATGAGCATCCAATGCCATAATGGGTACCATAGTAAGTGTCAATATAGTGATATATATAGCACATCATGACTGGTTCAAGACTCTTCATCCTTGTATTTAGCAAACATCAACTGCTTGTATTGTCAGATTTAACTTTACTTTTAAGAACAGCTGACGATCTCTCACTGCATTCCCACGAGCTTCCATAACTATATTTCCCATCTAGCCATGGCGAGTATGGATTAGTGTACATTCATGATGATCATGTGGGGATTTGCAGCATGAGAAATTGCTTTTCAGTCCCGGGAAGAGAATTAGCGGTAAAGTCAATGTCAAACAGGGATTTGGCCAAAGGGGAACATGTCAAGGAAGTTTGGAACAGTTTACTAAACACGCAGAAAGGTATTTATTCGTACATGCACAAAAATCACTTCATGCCCTTGAGACCTCTAAGCTCTTCTTTGGGGAGTGTTGTTTTTTTTTTGTATTTGGTCCACTATATTTGAGATTAGCTCAAATTTTCATCATACATTTGGTAAAATGCACAACAACATTTTCTCTCCGAAAGAGGATTTGGGGATTTAAAAATGTAATATAATGTCAGAGTCCTGTGAGGTTGAAAGTAATGAAAAATTGGGAGATTTAAAAAAAGGTGTGTGTGTGTGTGTGTGTGTGTACATATGTATATACTTTATATATAAGGCAACAACATGGCTTGATGTGCTTATAACAGTCTATTGCCATAATTCTTTATGCAAAACAAAACCATCCTCTATTATAACAAGCATAGGACAAGTCATTTCGCGCCTATTATAAGATTTACGGTGCCACAAATTAGACAACATGGACAACAAATGCGTAAAGTTCATTCATTCATTCATTTTCTACCGCTTTTTCCTCACGAGGGTCGCGGGGGTGCTGGAGCCTATCCCAGCTGTCTTCGGGTGAGAGGAGGGGTACACCCTGGACTGGTGGCCAGCCAATCACAGGGCACATATAGACAAACAACCATTCACACTCACATTCATACCTATGGACAATTTGGAGTGGCCAATTAACCTAGCATGTTTTTGGAATGTGGGAGGAAACCGGAGTACCCGGAGAAAACCCACGCATGCACGGGGAGAACATGCACACAGAGATGGCCGAGGGTGGAATCGAACCCTGGTCCTCCTAGCTGTGAGGTCTGGGCGCTAACCACTTGCCGCCCTGCGTAAAGTTCAGCTAAAGTTCATTATTTTTCTTATATGGGAAAATATACCAGTAAAAAAATATGTAATAAACCTGTCATAACAGTCCATTAAAAGACCTGCCTCAGTTTAATGCTCCGTGGCTTGTTAATTTCTTTTAAAAAAACGTTAACACAAAGAAGAGCAAATCCATTACGATGATAAATGGCTAAACCGTGCCTCAGTCTGAAACAAAAGACAAAGCATCCTGAGTGTTTCATACATCAAGAGACGCGCCCAGGTACAAAGCGGCCATCTTGAGGCGGCGTTCAACGAGCCAGCGTGAGATTAATTAGACTTGTCGTGGATTTGTCATCACAGTACTTCCATTCAAAGCTCATTTCACTCATTTCCTCCAAGAAACGTCTAATTTGAGGACCTTCGGCAAACTCTTGTTAGTCTTTCTCTATCAAACGTCTTTTTTATTAGTTTTACACGTTGTTTTACAAAAACATACAACACACCCCTGGACCCCATTTCCACTCATTGTGTTCTCCCTCAAGGATCATAGTTCCACAGTGAATGTCCAAGTGAAAACAGCAACTGGAATGACGGTAGGTCCACTCAAAACAATGTCACGACATTGCAGCTATATTTTTGGATGGAGAAAACAGGAGCAATATGTTTTAACATGGATACAAAAACTCTACAGTACAGCAGAACGGCAGTACATGTTAGTTAATCATGTATTGTGTTCAAACTTGGAGGTTAATTCTTAAAATATAAAAGAAGATTTGAACTTGTTTGAGTGTAAACAAGAGAAAAATGTCAGAAAAATAAATCGTATGTTGAGGGGTTACAGCCTTAAAATATACATTGTGTGTGCACCACTGTGGAAGCCATTTAGAGATAGTGCTACAAAAACACAGCATGGACACGCTGATAATTAAAAGACAAGTCCTGGCCACCAGTCCAGGGTGTACCCCGCCTCTCGCCCGGAGACAGCTGGGATAGGCTCCAGCACCCCCCACGACCCTCGTGAGGATAAGCGGTAGAAAATGAATGAATGAATGAAAGTCCGTAAAAGCATTACAATACAATTACAGATGGAACAGTGCACGTGTACCTAATGAAATGGCCATGTAGTGTACTTTATGTACGGCCAGTGCTTTCCTGTTTGATGTGATCACGTGAGGTCACATCACTTCCACCCCATTTGGAATAATAACGTGATGCACCTTCCTGTACTGAGCCCGGACCCCAGGTGTGTGCGTGTGCGCATGTGTCTTCTGCGTTCATGCATGTGTGCACCCGCGTAAATCTCTCTCAACTTAAGCGGCGTAGAGGTCATCTATCAGAAGCGTTTAAAAGTGCAGATGTGGCGGTACGACTCTGCCCGCTTTGGCGGGATATTATTAGTTTGCAGCGGAGGAAACCTTTTCAGATGGATTGTGCGGCCTCTGGCTGAACTTAACCTCTATTTTTAAAGGTCAAACATGACCTGAAATGAAAGCAATGAGCTGCTGCGCTCCGTCAGCGGGAAGTCAGGCTGGAAGTTTGCATTAAGACTGCAATGTAACACATTACCTTTGGTACATTGGAGGCATGCTCTGTCCCTTTAAATCTTATTGTGTTCAAAATTGGTCATACCAAGCACCAATAAAAATAGCTAGTACCTAGTATGGTACTAGAATGTACTTCGATACGAGGTGCATTGTTAAAAAAAGAAAACAAACAAACAAAAAAACCTTAAACTGTATTATGGAAAGCAGGAAGTGAACAAATGTAACAGTTACTGATTGTAAAAGTACCAGATGGAGGGGTAGGATTTAATAAGCTTTGCTTCTTCCTACTCCTTTTGGACATGTGGAACTGTGAACTGATTATGTGATGCACTCAATTGTAATCTGATGCATGTTCAAATGAAATAAAACCATTACCATTTTCTACAGCTTATCCTCACGAGGGTCGCGGAGGTGCTGGAGCCTATCCCAGCTGTCTTCGGGCCAGAGGTGGGGTACACCCTGGACTGGTCACATTCATACCTATGGACAATTTGGAGTCACCAATTAACCTAGCATGTTTTTGGAATGTGAGAGGAAACCGGAGTACCCGGAGAAAACCCTAAGCTTTGCTTCTTCCTACTCCTTTTGGACATGTGGAACTGTGAACTGATTATGTGATGCATTCAATTGTAATCTGATGCATGTTCAAATGAAATAAAACCATTACCATTAGCATTAGTCTGGCCTAGCTCGCAGAAAGAAAGGAAAAACAAAAACACTTGGCTTTTCCTTTGTGGAAGAACGGCAGTGACAAGCACTCCTGACGCCATCAGGATGCAGCGGTACTGCAAGTGAGCGTTTGGATTTCTCATCCGCTGGCGTTCTTCCAGTTCATATTCATGTTCACTTCAATCATGACTCAGTGCCTCCGTCCAACAAGCCTCTCCATCCAACCATCAAATCCCAATCGCAGGTTTACCCCTGCCGTCCAAGCTTCTCAATCAAGGCGTCCATCTGTCTACTCGCCAGCGTGGCCGACATAACGTATGCGCTTGGTTTGTTGATGCTAAATTCATATGCTTTGGAGAAATCAGAACTTTAACATCAAAACAATGCCAAATTAACCAAATTGTATAATTGTTTCTGACCATATGGACAGAATTCCACAAAGGAAACCAACCTTGGAATTCAAAAATGTAACCGCTCTAATAGAAATCAATACCCTTCACAACGTCAATCATACAATTCAGGGTTTGAACCAGCATTTCCTGGAAATTTCCTGAAAAATGTAAACTGGGGATGTCCAAATTGTGGCCCATGGGCACCAATTCTACACTGGTCACGAGGTCACGTTCAGTGAGACACACAAGCCTCAGACTTGATCACCCAAACAGCTTTTATTTCAGGTTTGAATGATCTTACAACATACACAATAATCTTGAACACGCACCACTGTTGAGGCCGTAACCCACGCCAAGCCAAAACTCAACTCTGAACCCCTAAATCAAGGCTCCACTGAGTTCCCCTCGCACCAGAACACATTTACAACAACATTCATCAGCAGAAGTCGTATTTACGCATGTATTGAATTTGCTTATTTTCTCTTATTATGTATACTATATTATATAATATGAGTGTAAAGGTGACTATAGGGGTGTTATCATGTCCAGAGGGCTCTAATCATGTTAAAAAAAACATATTTAGAAGATCAACAATAGGTGTTCTACTCTCTAAGTACAAAAATATTCCATTTATAAATAAGGAATCCTACTTCGTGGAAATTCACGCATCACAATCGGGTGTGATACCAATTATCGTATTTTCTGGACTATAAGTTGCTCCAGAGTATAAGTCACACAAGGCCAAAAATGCATAATTAGGTAGAAAAAAAACATACATAAGTCGCACTGGAGTATAAGTCGCATTTTTTGCAGGTAATTTATTAC